>NC_142933.1:35574988-35600038 GCF_046866305.1 Octopus bimaculoides | reverse complement strand
CCACACTCTTAGTTGTTCTGACTCCACTCACTTCACCTTAGACTTTGAGGGTCTACTCAGAGAGCTCATCCAACATTATTTTATTTATTTCCAGCTCCACACGATCACTCCCACTTGTTTTTTTAACTGTGAGTAACCATGTAGCTCCTTTACAATAAGAAACCTTGTTCTACTCTAGCCACTTCTCACCACACTTTAATCCTCTCATATCCAACCATAAAGCTGTCCTTTCACACTCAGAGTTCTCAGTCTTGTGAGCTTCATAACAAACTTCACTACTGCTGGTAGCTCAAAAAAAGAAAAGCACCCAGTGCATAATTTAAAATGGTTGGTGATAGGAACAGCATCCAGCTATAGAAACCATCTCAAAGCAGACACTGCATGCTGTGCTAGAATCCATCAGATCCTATCAAGCTATCCTACCCATGACAGCATCTAACATGTACAATGATATGATAGGTGTATTATGCATATGTATGTCTATGTAGGTATAATATGTATATAGATGTATAATATAGATATAGATGTATATGTAGGCACATATATCTATCTGTGTATATATATGTGTATATATGTCTGAATACATGCGTTTGGGGTGGGGTGTATGTGTGTGTGTCCTGGATATGACTTTGTATCTGTTAGCGGATCCCTAGTTCAGGAGTTCCAAGGTTTTGAGGAGTGTGAGACCACTTTTTAACCACTATAGTTCCCCGACCCAGAGTAGCAACACCTGTCGGGGTCCCAGCTATGAGAGAATTAGCATGTCATGGAATTGTCTCCGAAAAACACCCCAACAGATCCAGCTCTTTAGTTGCTCATCTAAGATAAGGTAACTCCATACAAATCTTTCATCCTGATAACTACCGGGCACATAACACTTGTTGCACCGACCCAATACAAGTTTGAAGAGAGAGAGAGGGACTGCCCACTATAATAATAAACCTTTGCTGCTTTGTTAGATAATTTATTGAGCATTTAGAAAAAGCTACAGAAAATCTAGAGGTGGGGATCGTAAAGCAGGTATCTTTTAATATCTGGCATTTCTTGCGTGTCATCATGGATGCTGCAAACATATTGACTTGTCTTTCCTTCTAGACATATCTATGAGTAGAAAGGTAGAATGTTTACATGGGGTTAGGCACTTACTTCTGGAAATAGATCAGGCACAGCAGATATGGTTAAGTTTTTATCCCAGCAATACTGTCAATACAATTGTAAGTTACTGTGACTGCAATACAATTAAAAAGATCGACATATGTGTGTGTGTGTGTGTGTATAAATATGTGGACATATACATTATATGTGTGTATATATATTTTTATATCTATATAGTTGTCCATTAAGTTCTCGCATATTAAAGCACTCATTTATTAAGTGGGTATGTTATTATTGTTTATATAATATTATAAACTCATAACAGCAAGTTAATATTACTGAAATGTCTCATGCTGATAACCTTCCTGAATTGGAAAGGTAAATGAACAATCATTGGACATGGCTGACGGGAAAAGCATGGCTTGGTCTCTGCTGTTGGAGGCCTTAAAATGTAGCATCCAGTTTATGGGTCTTGGAACAAGCTGGCTCTAATGCCCATCAGAGTTATGCTCCTTGGATTGGTCCCTTTTAGCCAGTGACTTGTATGTCAGCATTCAGAGAGTGAAAAGTCCATTCCATTTGTAAGCCACACACATACACACACACACACACACACACAGATATAGATATGTGTATATATGCACATATGTATGTGTGTGTGTGTATGTATATGAGAGCACTCCATTGCTTATGACGATGAGGGTCCCAGCTGATACGATCAATGGAACAGCTTGCTTGTGAAATTAACATGCAAATGGCTGAGCACTCCACAGACACCTGTGCCCTTAACGTAGTTTTCAGGAAGATTCAGCATGACACAGAGTGTGACAAGGCCGGCTCTTTGAAATACAGGTACTACTCATTTTTACCAGCTGAGTGGACTGGAGCAACGTGAAATAAAGTGTCTTGCTCAAGGACATAACACGTCACTAGGAATTGAACTCATGACCTTACAATCATGAGCCAAATGCCCTAACCTATATGTATGTGTGTGTGTGTATGTTATATATGTATATTATACATAATCTGTGTAAATTTTTCAAGCATTGAATATGTTTGTGTACATATGTTGCTTGAATATATAGAAATACCTGATAAATGTTGTTTTTACTTACCAAGCATATAGTTAAAGTGAAATTTAATGTGTATATATATTTGCATCATTATACAGGTATGTGTATGCTAATACATGTATATGTGATGGTTATATTGTTAAATCTATATCAACTGGCTGTCTCTTATCTGACTCATGATGTAAAATTTTGTTTTGAACTTAAGTGAAGGACATCTATAGTTATGACTTCTTAACCTCTACAGACCTGTTAAAATCTCGATTGACCAAAACTACTGTCACTAATGCACTTGACTTATTTTCTGACACTACAAATTATTTTCATATCATCCAATGTCATGGCCATAAAGGAAGCTAAGGAATGTGTCTAAGTTGAAGTGTTTTGTTTTATTAGGTCATTGACTCCAACCAATGAGCTGTATTATATTTGTATGTCCTAGTTTACGATCATAATCATCACTATACTAACCACTGTACCATATCAGCGATGGTTTGATAAGTGTACAGAACAAAACCTCTTCACCTATCCTGACCTATTACCTTTCTAACACCTGAATTAATTGCTCCTGTACTTAAGTGGATGTTAACATTATGTATTGAGCAAAAGTAAAGATGGTTAATCAAATAAAATTAGACTCATAAAGAAAAGAAAAATTATTAGCATTAATGATAACTCTTGTCAAAGGCAAAGGAGACAAGTGAAATTCATATTTATTTGAAATTGAATGAGGGTAGGGGACATTTATTATAAGTGAATAAGATATTTGGTAAGTCTTCCATTATCCTCTACAAATACCTAATGATACCATATTTTTCTCTGTTGCATTTACCATTTGTTTGCTGGTAGTATGGCTGCTGTCATTATCTTCAGTGTCTGCAGACACTAAACTGATACCCACTTGTTTACTCAACTTTGTTGGTTGCACTACCCATACTAGGTTTTTTCTGAATATATTTTCTGAATATTTTCTACACAACACTATCTTTCACTCTCATTTGATAATCTTCATTTTTTTTTTTTTTTTTTTTTTTTTTTTTCACATTTATTTTTCCATAGTAGTGTGGGTTGGAAAAATGTTTATTACTGAATCATTATTTTACAGCCAGATACCCTTCTTACTAACCCTTGCCTAGAGGAGGATTTGTTGATAGGGAATTTTATCTCAGTGCTTTCATGCAATAATATAGAATTAAACATTTACATACACAAAATAGGCTTCATGCAGTTTCTATCTATCAATTCCACTCACAAGCCATTTGTTGGCATGAGGTTACAATAGAAGACAGTTGCTCTAGTTGCCATGCAGCAAAACAGAACTTGATACCCTGTAGGTAAAGTCAGCTCATTAATATCTACATAGCCATGCCTAAATAATAAAAATTCCTTCAACTCAATCATCTTATCACCCCAGTATATTCAATATCATTAAATATGCAACTAATAACCTAATCCTCATCCACCTACAATTACATTTGTCATGTCACTTTACCCCTTCTACTAGTATTCTACATGAAGATATAGCTAAATGAAGATCATCAGTAATTGAATTTTAGATTTCTGTGGCTTCTGAACTAATTTAGGATGTCTGCAAAGAGTCTTTATAATTACCATCTTTAGATTCTCATCTTCAAGGTTTAATAACAAGGAAGCAGATAAAGTGGACATTCCCCTAACTCTCAAATTTGATAATGTTGTATATATATATATATATATATATATATAATGTTTATATATATGTATGTTTATGTACATGCACCCACTATCATCATCATCATTAAGTATTTATTTCATCAACCTCAAAAGGTCAAAGTTGATTTTGATTTGAACACACTATATTAAGAATGTAACTAAACACCACAAAGTGTTGTGTCTGATGTTCTATTGATTCTGTCACTCCACTGCCCTGATAGTGTAAAATATTAATGATCGAGCATAAGCTGAGAAGTTGACTTAAAAGGATCTTGTCATAGATGACAAGATTGGTTTAAATATATAACATAAATGGATGATGTGTGTTGGGTGAACTGATAGGTGTTATTGTTGTTTTAACACCTAAATCAGTTCTAATTCAGCAGATCAACTTTTTTTGTATGCAATATATCTGAAATGACATCCAATGCGTCCTATCATGTTTAAGGCAGTAATAGAGTGTGATATGAGGGATTTTTGACTATTATCTATAGCTGGTTATGCAGCTGTTTAGAGAGCTGTCTCTTTGATTCAGTGGATAATACTTGAGACAGAATGAGCTAAAGAAGGTTTTGGAGGAACCTTTACCTTCACAGATGAAATATTAAAAAACTGACAGTCATGGAAGACTGATGTTGTTTTGTGCCAAGTTAGTCATGATGAAGTAATGAATTACAGAGGTTATCAGTTTGGGCTAACATGGAAAAATGTGTTGAAACAATATGGGCAGATCTCTATGTAAAACATTGACAATAGATATAATTCATATTAATGATTTTACTCCTTATCTTCCATGTTGACACAGATTTTCTGAAAGTTTGAAAACTTGTAAAAACTGTTAATGGTAAATATCTTTATCTTTAGATGTCCATTCAAAGACCAATCTCTGGCCTCTGATGTTGGTCAGTGTTTGGATAGATTAAAACAGAAAGTCTATGGAGAAGATTGAGCCTTTGATTTTTTTTTTTCTAATTATATTGTATTTAGCCAATATTTTTCTTGACGTATATGAAGTTCTATAAAAATGTTCTAACGGTCTCTAAACATAGCATTATTTTATAATTTTATTTGTTGTTTTGAGGAGTGTCATTGACCATAGCCAGTTCACACTGGGAGATATAATCAGAGTTCAACTTTTGAACTTATGTAGTTGAATGTTTGTTGGGAAAATCAAGGCAGGGATGGTTTTTCCAGGAGGATACAGTTTTGTAGAGGAAGGATTAGGCTAAATGATGTGGAGATAGTGGAGTGTGTTGGGTAGTTAGTAAAGATGATACATAGTTTACGACTTCAGAGTAGCAGAGATTGTTATAGAAAGGACAAAAGTAAAAAATGTGGAAAAGGTTATTGGTAGGTCAATGATTTTAGAATATTGGTGAGGCTTACCTATCAGGAAGATAGTGTTTTCTTTGGGACATGGTGCAGTGTGTGTGTATGTGGTAGCTGCCTTATACTTGATATCGGGGAAAATTCTCTGATGTAGAATACAGTTGTGCTTTTCATGAAACCCTTCGAAAATAAAGTATTTTTAGCTCTAAAATGGAAAACAAACTTTTGCAGTGTGATACCTATGTAATCACAATGAAAGGTCATCATTAATTAAAAGGTGTATGAATTATTGACTTATGGCTGTTAGCAAATGTACACACACTCCACTACATATATTACATTTGAATTGTAGTATTGAAGCTGTTCTACTCCTCTTACAGTAAGTGTTGCTAATTAGCACAGCAGGTCTGAGTGAAGTCAACAGCAGTTAGTTGGTTGGCACAAACTATTTATGTAAACTGTTCCTTTGTGTCTCTATCTACCTCTCACACTTGTGTCACATGTTGTCATTACTGGCAACTGTTGCTCTTTATTATTCGACATACACTATAGATTTTACTGTTTACAGAAGCATCTATGTTTTTTTTTTTTAAACTTTAGTTATTCATATCCTAAGGGATTTGGGCTGTTGAAATGTTATTTTAGTTTATTGCAATAGTTGCTGAATAGGTTGACTTCATGAAATTAAAAGAATAAGAATTATTGCTCCTCTCTTCGATAAAACAGTGTAATTTTGTGAGAAATTATTTTAAAGATGAATATTTTTTTCATGTCATTTGTAGATTATTCTAACAAGTTAGGGCTTCATTGGAATCTCCTCTTCATCTCAAAATGAAATTCTAAATATTGCTATGTGATATGAGGAATATAGATGTCCAATACTGCTTCCTGTTGCAATGACCAACTCAGTGGCATGGTTGTGTATGTGTGTGTACATGTGTGTGTGTGTGTGCCTGCATGCATGCAACAGTGTAACTTGTCTTCAGTGTAAACTTTGTGGATTAAGATTTCTCAGTATCATACAGAACATCAATCAATTTGAGAAATCAGAAACACCAGTCTTAATAAATAACATCCAACATTCAGTTTGGAAAGAAACATAATTCTTGTCCTTCCTTTTAGCAATCATGTTAAAAAAGAAATATTCCCTTGTCCTCAAGCCTCCATCTAATTTAACCCTAACAGAAGACTTCTTTGTTGATGTTAAACACTATTGTAGTGGAGGTTGTTGACTTAGATGGATCCATTAGTTGATCCTTCAGGGACTCTGTGAATGGATCTTTGTTAGCCCTCTAAAGTCCAGCGTCATCCTCAGGGTAATTCTATCTGTTTACAGTATATGTCCAACTATTTTGTCTAGTTTTAATTAATGTGGTTAGTGTTAAATTTCCATCTATTCCAGAACTTTTATTTAAAAATTGTCTTACACAATATATTTATTGCTTTTATTAGAGGACAGGGATAAGTTTCAAGGTGATTCTGGTCACTAGCTATGGCAGGTTGACTAACTCATAGGTTTTGATAGTCTCACTAACTGTAATATGTTGAGAAACAAAAAAGCGACCTTGTTCATTCTCCAGCTATTATTTTGCCTATATCTATTGTGGTCACAATCAGGGCCACTGGGTTGGGCAATGCTTCTAGACTGTTATGCTGCACCCTCAAAATATATCAGTGCTTGTTGGAATCAACAGTGTAGCCATGCATAAAACAAAAGCAATATATGAAGTGCTAGATCTTGTGATCATGACTACGTATTCAACTCATTTACATACATGCCCTTGATCAGGACTTTATAATTAAGCTGTATGTCTGTTGAGGTTTCTCTAGCCTGAATAACTCAATTGCAATCTATACAGCACAGAATTGATAAATGTTTCTTTAGCTGCCAGGGATCTGAAGAAGGGAACAAAACATTGCCCTAATATGGTTTCCCTTAAATCACTACTTCATGATGAAGTTTGAAGTTTTCTGAGTGGCCCTGATAGACTAACAATTAATCTATGACATATTTTTATACATATACATACTAATACATCTGTGTGTTTGTGTGTGTGTAACTAAATAAGCAACCATTATGCTGAACTATGTTGCTGCAAATGTAGAAATGCTATACAAGGTTTTGCCAACCAGTAAAGTTACTGCAATTTTC
Source organism: Octopus bimaculoides (assembly GCF_046866305.1). NCBI lineage: Eukaryota > Metazoa > Mollusca > Cephalopoda > Octopoda > Octopodidae > Octopus > Octopus bimaculoides. Next base: position 35,592,700 of record NC_142933.1, on the reverse strand, counting down.
AATGTAACCAGGTTATGCCACTTATGCCTATAAAGTTACTTGTGAACAGACTATGAAACCTCATAAAATTTGAATTTTCACAAAATTTCTATGTACTTGCCACTTCAGAGTGATTGAAGTAGTTGTCAATACCTACAACTTTAATATAATTATATCTCCAGATATAACAAGAATAACATCAAGCAACATCTCTTCTACACTATGAATATATTTCACTGTTATGTAGGTAGACTTGAGATTTCACACCCACATACACACATTGTCAGTTATCTCCCCATTCATTGCTCTTCCTTACTCACACATCCTGGTTTTCCTGTGTGCTCCTTGTTCAGTCTGTCCTCACTCTGTCTCCTGAGTAACAATGTCTTTTTTTATTGCTCTGTCTCCTTACTCATGTAATTTTGTCTACATATCTCAGAATGCAGAGTACCCTTATCACTTGCCCTTGTTATGACCTATCACTATTATCCTTACTTCTGTCTACCTTAGCATTTGTAACTCTTGCCTTTGTAACGAGGTTGATGAATGAAGAAGTGTATAGTCAAGAGGTCCCTGTAGTCATATCATGGACATGGCTACCTCCATAGTGATGGTACCACAAAAAATTCACCCAGTATACTCTGTAAGGTGGCTGGTGTTAAGAAGGACATCAAGCCTTGGAAACCAAGCCAAAAAAATTACACAAGTGAGTTGTGGTTCTCCAACCTTTCTAGATGAACAGCACCCTTGAATATTTGATGAATCAAACTGTGGCAACCCATCCAGCACGAAAAGTGAACACACACACACACACACACACATTTCATTGTATCATCATCATTATCATTTGACACATGTTTTCCATGCTGGCATGAGTTGGACAGTGTAACCAAAGCTGGAGAGCTGCGCCAAGTTCTTGTCTGATTTGGCCTGGTTTTTTTGGCTGGATGTCCTTCCTAATGCCAACCATTTTACAGTGTGTGTGGGTGCTTTTTACATGGTACCAAGGACAATGCAAATTCCCTTTCATTTTTGTAGCTGACAAAGTCTCTGACTGCACCTCTACAAGTGCAATACATTTGCAGAAACACATTTTGTATTCAGATATGAAAAATAAGTTTTATTTTAATATATATTTTTATTTGCTTCTACATCATATTGTTATATAATACTACACCATGTTTATCGTATACTCTAGTAAGACTGGTGTATTTCAAGAAATAGTGTGTGTGTGTGTGGAGAGAGAGAATGTGTTTATTATCAGTTAATAAAAAGAAGAGCAGCGCCCATGGCCCTTTACAGGCCTTCTTAGACTGGTGAGAAGATAGGAGGAGGTTATCTTCATCAGACTGCTAACCAAACCTGTATACTTACAACAGAGTGGACCCTGCTAAAGGCACCCAAGGTGGTGCTGTTAAACTGGGTGATGGATTAAATCTATCACACATTAACAGTTTATTTATTTCTGAGGGACATTCACCCAGTTTCTTTCTGTTCTCAAGACCATGGCAGAAAACACTGAAGTTGCTGAGATGGAGGAATCAAACAGCTAATTTTGTTGTGGGCAAATGAACTTCTCTACCATGTAGCTATAGTTCTGTGTATACACGTGTGTGTGTGTGTGTGTGTGAGCATAAATATAGACACTCACACATACACTTTTGGCAGAGTAGCTATTATGTTTATACATCCTATTTCATTAATAATTTGTCAGGAATAATTGACCAATGTCTAAAGTTGTTTAAAGCAATGAGAAATCTAGCTGACTGGAAAGAGAATGGACATATTGAGGTTTGGTCTGATTCAGCTCTATGACTCTCCTATTCTTTCAGGTCTGTTTCATTAAACAATTAGACATGGCCATTAAGTCTTTTTAAATACAGTACATTTATATTTTTAACCATATATCTACACACACACTCACACTCTATCTTCTCTCACCCCCCCTCTCTCTCTCTCTCTCTCTCTCTCTCACACACACACACACACACACACACACACACACACACACATTAATATTGATTGACTGACTTAATGTTAAAGATTTCAGCAATTCATATGTATCTATGTAGGTCATCAGTTTACATTCACTCTCCATGCTGACATAGGTGGGTCAGTTTGACAAGGTCCAATGATTTGAAGAACTGTCTTGCTCAGGTGTTTCAAGTTTGACATGATTTCTATGGCTGAATGCCCTTCTAGATGAACTGGATGTTTTCTTTTTTTGTTTCATTTTTTCAAAACACTAGCACTAGTGAGGTCACTTTGCAACTCACAAGATGAAAGTGCCCCAGCAACTGAGAGAGACAATAGGGGACAGGGTGGTGACTTTAGGCAAGATGTTGACAAATTACAGTATGATGGGTGGAGCAGATTTATTAAGGAAGGTGGTTAGTGGAGAGACTAACAGATACAGTGTAAGGGAAGATAATGATAAAAGGGAAAGAGAAGGAGTGGTGTCAATAGTTTGTAAGAAAAGATGAGAGAGTGATAAGGATGACAGTAGGGTGTGTTGAGTAGGAGAATATTCAGTGCTTTTCTGCATTACATATGGGTAGGTGGAGGTAATGCACTGGTGCTTGGTAGAGAGAGGATGAAGTGACTGGGATCCAGAGAGTACCCTCAAGGTGATTTGTCCAAGAAGGTGAATAGAAAAAATACATGGTGAAAAAAGGCTCGGAGATGTGGATAAAGGTTGCAATGGTGTTTTGGCAAAGAGACACCTTGTGTGAGCTTCAGTTTTTAGAAATTTGCTTCTATTACCTCTGCTCATGTCTTCCTCTTCCATTGGATCATTCCTCATGAATCTCCTATGTACTTCTTCACTTGCCTATCATCTTCTGTATGCATCACATGTCCATACCAGTTCAACTATCACTCTTGCACACTACAGCTTATTCCTCATATATTCAGCTTTTCTCTCAACTTCTCTATATTTTGTCATTTAGCACAGTCACATCACACATCCAACAGATCATGTTGACCTTATTTCTTTCCAGTTTTTGCATTCAGTGCCCACATCTCACTCCCATGCATCATACAATCTATCCTCCACTAGGAGAGACAATCCTCTTGTTGACAGCAAAGGTAGTATCTCCTTTAACTTTTTCCACTTTATTCTAATTCTGGTCACAACTTCAGTACGCCCTCCCCCACTACTGATTAGGTCACCTAGGTAACAGAAGCTATGAACTACTTCTATAGGCCCCTCTGAGCATTGCAAGAAATTTACTTTACTGGTGCTCTGGGGACTCATTACTCCTGGTCCCTCAGTTGGGTAAACTTCAAGAAGATCCTCTTCCTTCCACACATTGTTCACATCTCTCATAACAGAATCTCCAGGCCTCTTCTTAACATTTCAAACACACACTCCCCCCCCCCCCCCAAAAAAAACAATCTTGATGCACTACCTTGCAACTTGAAACATTTAATGGCAAGATTCTCACAGCTCCAAATAGCACCAAACCTTTTCCTTTCAGCTTCTCTTTTAGCAATATGGTATTCCTCTTAATTGTCCCTTTTCTTCCATTCTTTCCAGGCTGGCTTTATTTTTTATGGCTCTATCTATGCTGGTATTCCACCACCATATATTTTTTATTTAGCTCTGTAGTTCCCAAACAGGGTCCATATACGATTGTGGAGTGGGGCTCAACAAAATAGTAAATTGACGATCCACAATAATATTCTAGGACCCTTGAAAAAAGTTTGTTTTAGATGTATGTTTTGGTATATATTTCAAGAAACAGCGAGGTTTCTTTTTCTAACATTTTACATAGTTCAATCTACACAAGTTAGTATGTGAAAAACAAAATAGGAATTTTGAAAGAAGTTTCTATAAAGCTAGTTTTTAAACATCAAATAGCTTTGGAGGTCCACAAAGAGAAAACAGTAATCAAAGTGGCTGAGAACCCCTGGTTTAGCTCATGCTTTGCTCTAGCTGCAAATCTGATTCATAACTTTCAGTAAGTTATCATGTAGAAATTTCTGGTTATCGTCTAAATTATTTGGCTGTATCATCTCCTCCTCTTCATCATAAGCATCATCTAGTATTGCTCCATACATATATTTAGCAAAGGGACCTTTCAGCTTCCACACCATCCACCTGCAGACTGTCTTTTGTCTCAGTCCATCTAACTCTTATTCAGAAATCGTTAATCAGTGACATATGAAGGACCACACAATCTTCACTTGGAAATGACTTGGTTTTTACAACCATTTATCTCTACCAATTTCCATGGAACTGATCTCTAAATGCTTTAACCGGGTCCTTGCCCCCTAGTGGATTCTCTCCCCTCACACATCCACAACACTAACTATGCTCTTTGTCTTTTCAACTCTTTCTCCTTCCCTCCTGGCCCCTCTAAACTTTTATTCGCTCATGGTATCAAGAGTCTATATACGGTGATCCCACACCATGAAGGACTTCTTGCCCTCAAAGGATGAGCATCAAACTAATACACCTGCTTGTTGTTTATACACCTGTCTTCGTCTTTTGTTTTTCTGTAAATTTCAACTATATATGGGTGTGTATACATGTAGATCAATAGATACAGACACAATGCACCGATGTATATATGTGTGTGTATGTAAGCATTTATGCATATATGCATTAATATATGCAACCACACAGCCATGCCTGTGTCTTTTTTTTTTCTTTTTGGTTAAATACTTTGCTTCCCAATCATGTTTTGGGGTTCAGTCTTACTGTGTAGTATTTGGATAAGTGTCTTCTCCAACTAAAACCTTGTGAGCAGATTTGGTAGACAGAAACTGAAAGAAGCCCATCATATGTGTGTGTGTGTGTGCACATGCATGTATGTGTACACATGCGTGTGTATGTATGTGTGTGGGCATGCATGTGTGTGTGTGTGTGTGCACATGCCTGTGTGTGTGTGTGCACATGCGTGTGTTTGTGTTAGCCTGTCATGATATCATGTGACACTTGTGAACAAGTACCATTGTCATACAAGCTGTGTTATTCATTTGCAATCATCTTCTGTGAAAAACATGCCTGGGTATGGAGAAATTTTACGTTTTTTACCTTGTTTGGAAACACGGAAGGCTTTGCAACAGGAAGGAATCCAACAATAGAAAATCTACTTCAATGAGTTTCATCAGATCTATGCAAACATGGAAAACAGGATATTAAAACAAGGATTATATATATATAGATAGATAGATAGATAGATAGATATAGAGATAGATAGACAGACAGATAGACACACGCACACACACGCACTGTTTGGTTAAGAAGTTTGCTTCCCTAACACATGGTTTCTAGCTCAGTCCCACTGCATGCCACCTTAGGCATGTGTCTTCTGCTGTAGCCCCAGGCAAACCAAAGCCTTGTAAGTGGATCTGTATGATGGAAAATGAAAGAAGCCTGTCATTTATGTGTGTTTGTATGTGTATGTTTGTACTACCTTGTCTTAACATCATATGATAGTTGTTGTAAACGAGTGTCACTCTCATACAAGCAGTGTCATTCTTTTCCAATATTCTGCAAAAACAGGTCTGATGGGGAAATATTATCTTGCTTGGAAACAGGTAAGGGTTGGCAACAGGAAAGGCATCTCGCTCTAGAAATTTTGCCTCAGTAAACTCTGTCTGATCAATGCATGCATGGAAAAGTGGATATTAAAATAGTGATGATATTGATGATATACAAGCATATGTATTTTTATAGATTTGTGTGTGTGTGTGTATATATATATATATATATATATGCATACACACACACTCATATACATATATATATATATATCTGTGTATGTGTGTGTATCACAAGATCTTAATGTTTTGTTGTAGTGTACCTGAGCACTGTATACAATAAGTTTATTATTATATATATATACTTACACATGCATATATCACACACACACACACATACATACATACATACAAGGGAAAGGTTGGCAGTAACATTGAAATTTGAGCTTACCTGCCATCAATGGACTGTCTGATGACAGCAAGTAAGCCAACAATTCTATGTCATTATCAATCTTTACCTTGAATAAGTGTGGTACTCTATGAAAAGTATTGCATGATACTTTAATTTCATGTTTGACTACTTTTATGTATATTTGTAGATAAATATACATACATATAGAAAGACAGAAAGAGGAAGATATATATATATATATATGCATAATTTGCTGCCTTGGCATGAAGCATGTTGAATCTTTTAGAAAGAATGTTTATACTTTCTTATCCTCCAACTTTTTGTAAATATACATACATATACATATATTTATACATGCATACATATCAATCTAACTGTATATATATATATATATATATATGCTGCTATTGTTTAAATATTCACTAATATACACATATACATATATATATAAACGCATATATATATTTAATTAGGAAATATGTTAACCTCATTAAGGGATGGTTTCAACCAAGAAAATATTGGTTCAATACCTAATACTGTTGAGGAATGAGGCATATATTAAGCATATAGTTTATATCCAGTTAAAAGAAGAAAAGAAGCAGCTAGAGTTAGCAATTATTTATAAGTAACAAATTGGTCATCTTCGCTTGTTACTGCCGTTTCATTTAATACTCAATAATTTAAATTTGCAATTTAAAATATTCAGTATTAATTGAAATGTCTGTAAAAAGTGAAGAAGACCAATTTGTTGATAATAATTGTTAAATTCCTTATTTCCATTCTCTTTTCTTCTTTTAACTATATATATATATATATATATATATATATATACACACACACACACACACACATATGTGTGTGTACATATATAGATATATATGTATTTACAAATGTACATACATATATATATATGTCTATATATATATGTATTTACATATATCTATGTACATATATGTATATATACACATATATATACATATACATACACAATATACATATACACTCACATATATATATTATATATACATACATACATACACACACACACACACACACACACACATATATACATACATACATATATACATACATACATACATGTATATACATATATATATGAAGCCAGTATGCTCCGCTGGATGTGTAATGTCAGTGTGCATACCCGTCAGAGTGTAAGTATCTTGAGAGAAAAGCTGAACATAAGAAGCATCAGTTGTGGTGTGCAAGAGAGACGATTGCGCTGGTATGGACATGTGGTGAGAATGGATGAGGATAGCTGCGTGAAAAAGTGCCACACCCTAACAGTTGAGGGAACCCGTGGAAGAGGTAGGCCCAGGAAGACCTGGGCTGAGGTGGTGAGGCAAGACCTTCGAACATTGGGCCTCTCCGAGGCGATGACTACTGACCGAGACCTTTGGAAATGTGCTGTGCATGAGAAGACCCGGCAAGCCAAGTGAGATCGTTGCCAGTGCCCCTGGACTGGCTCTTGTGCGGGTGGCACATGGGATGCACCATTTTGAGTGTGGCCGTTGCCAGTACTGCCTGACTGGCCTTCATAGGATTTTCGAGCGAGATCGTTGCCAGTGCCGCTGGACTGGCTCTTGTGTAGGTGGCACATAAAAGACACCATTTTGAGCGTGGCTGTTGCCAGTACCGCCTGACTAGCCCTTGTGCAGGTGACACGTAAAAGCACCCACTACACTCTCGGAGTGGTTGGCGTTAGGAAGGGCATCCAGTTGTAGAAACTCTGCCAAATTAGATTGGAGCCCGGTGTTGCCATCCGGTTTCACCAGTCCTCAGTCAAATCGTCCAACCCATGCCAGCATGGAAAGCGGATGTTAAACGATGATGATGATGATATATATACATACATACATACATATATGTATATATACATATGTATATATATATATATATATATATATATATATATATATATATATATATATATACGCACGTATGTGTGTGTGCATGTTTATGTTTATACAAATATATGTAAATATTTGCCAGGTTAGGTTTTTGTAATTTGCCACACAAAATTGTCTGAATAGAAATATATATTGATTAATTATAGATGAACTGTTTATGACTTTCGATCCACATTTACAGAAATATGTTTTCAATTCATTACTTTTTTTTTTTTTTTCGCTTTCTAAATAAAATCCTATTTACTGGAGTCTGATTAACATACACTATTAATTGCAAGCAGCATGACAACTAGGCCATGTTTCTACAATTCACAGAATCTCACCATGTGTTCTTCTGAATGACAGTCCTATTATGGCCTTGTGACACACACACACACACACACTCTCTCTATCTCTCTCCCTTTCTCTCCATGTGTGTGTACATATATGCATGTAAATATATGTGTGTGTGCATATATATGTGTGTATGTATATTAATGTACATATGTCTGTATATATGTGTGTGTATACATGTGTATATTATATATACATACATTATATATCCATGTAACACCTCATTCTCTATGCACCGCTTCTTTCTCAGACCACCACCACATCATGTCCACAGTAGATCTCAGTTAATACTCTTGAATTTATGGCTCCTTTTTACATTCTACTGCACATAAATGTATTTCCCATGACACCTAAACACCTCACCAAACCCACATACTCTCTATATTTCACTGGGGACATGACAATCACTCCTTCAGTAGTAAAAATCTTATATCAGTTACATACAGCTGACATTGTACCTCACATTTTCTACTCATTAACAATATGAAAGTCATTTATCTCACAATATCAGGTGGAGGTTTTCCCTATGATTTTATAATTTACTTCAGTTGTTGCTCCTCTGCAAAACTTGTGTGTGACCCACATTCTTGTATGGCTCACAAATTATGGACAGTATTTCTGCTAAACATACAAGCATTGTTGTCATCATCCAAGAGGTCATTCAGCTGAAACACCTTGGAAAATGAATTATGAGCCACCATGAACTCTGAGCCTTCCACTATGAGCCACCATGAACTCTGAGCCTTCCACATTGTAGTTCACCTGAAAGTACCAGTCTGTAGGAGTTTAAATAGACCAAACATCAAGCATATATTCTATCTTACTGTTCTGAGAGAACAAAGATTCTTTCTCATCTACTTAAATATTTAAGAAAAAAAAACTAACCTGAAAATATTATCACAAATCTTTATGTGATCACTCGTTTTGCTAGAAACAGTAGCCAACCTCCCTCTCCAAACTACACCCTATTATTTTAGTTTTACCCTTTTTAGCATTTAAAACGTTCATATCCAGCCCAAATATTTCTCTTATTTTATGTTAAAAGTAACCATATCTTGCTTCTCATGCCAACCCTACTATGTCATTGTAAACAATTACATTATAGAGGTCTTGATTCTATGAGATAATACAAGATTAATTCAAAACAATGTAAATGAATAAGCATGACCTTTGACAGAATAACTTGAATACTAAATGGTTAAATAAGTAAAGAATGTATTAGAAGCCTATGATGATGTGTCTTCTTGTTAAAGATTGATCTTAGATTTAGCAATTGCTAAGATGTATACATGCCAAAATAAGTTTTTCTACATAAGTACTCAGCTACCAAATTTCACTCAAATCACAGCCTACCATCTTTAAAAGAGAAAGACACATTAGAGTCTTGAATACACTCTACCTCTCTAAACTTAAAAACAAAAATATGCTTTGGTCACAGCTTGAATACATTTACTCACTAATCTACACAACATCAACAATAGACTGTGTCATATAGCAATAGTTTATGTATGAACAAGGCTCTAGTTCCTATTTCTGTAATGTCAAAGAGTCAAAGTTATGTATACTATATTACATGTGTCAACTATATATAAACCAGAGGTCAGAAATGACTTGAACCACAATAACAATATGGAATAGCTACTAGCTTGTTGACTCCTTCTTTTGACTCTAGATGACAACTATATTTAGACAGCTCTCTCTAATTAATTAAACTTTTGTCTTCATCGTCACCGTCATCATCATCATTTTCATTATTATTATTCAGTAAAACATTGATAGCCTGAAAAACAGCATGTTCTCTTTAAACGTCAATGTGCACCAGTTGGTAGCTGAAAAGAACAATTACATTTTTTACTATAGAGCTGGGAGTACTGTTTGCACAATAGCAATTAAATGTTTACACTCAGATGCACATCTTTATGACTGCACAATTGCAGTTAAATGAAGTTCCATTGTAGACTCAAAATAATTGTTGCACTGTTCCTTTTTTATAACTTTCACTTTCTCTACTTCATCTTTCACTCACGTACATACATTCATGCACGCACACACACATACACACACACACACATAAATACACATATATTTGCACATTCACATAGACACATACACACACGTATATGAAATACATGACTAAAATATTTTAATTTCATATAAGCATATTTTTTTACACTATCACCATTATTGTTGTTGTTGTTGTTGCTATTGGTGATCTTTCAAACATTCCAACCCTTTGCATTCTGAGCTCAAATATTACCAAGGTCAACTTTGCCTTTCATCCCTCCAGGGTCAGTAACATAAAGTACTTATCAGTTACTGGGGTAGATTTGACTAACCCCTCCACTCAAAATTGCTGGCCTTGTGCCCTAATTAAAAATAATTATTAATGATGATCTTTTAAAATAACGTGGTGATGAGGTGCATAGACCAAACTAAAGAAGTTAGGTACTAATGTTGGGATTGTGTTTAAAGTTCCAAAGATAGATAGACAGACAGACAGACAGACAGACAACATCAACATCATTTAAAGTTCATCATCCATGTAAGCATAGGTTGGATAGTCTAACTGCATCTGACTAGTGTCTGCTTTGACATGGTTTCTATTGCTGGATGCCTTTTTAATGCCAACCACTTAAAAAAGTGTACTAGGCTCTTTTTTCATGGCACAAGTACAAGTGAGGGTGTCATATGTGTCACACAACAAAAAAACATAACTCAATTGTGTGGGAGTATAATAATGAAGATGGTGGCTTCGTGTCAGTTGTTGAGAAGCTTAAGTTGATAAAGGGACAAAAATAGGTGTCTTGTTATAAAGGATTATATCTGAACCCAATGGGTCATAAGACTGAACTACTGTACAATTTCTATCCCCTCCACTTTCACTCACAAGGTTTGAATTAATTCAAGACACTTACTTGAGATGGCACACAGTGAGATTGAACCCAGATCTTCATAACTGAGCTGTGAACTTTTTTATCACTCAGCCATTCTAGCAACCACTTATATGTGCACAATGTGTGTGCACATATATACATGAATGCCTGTGTGTGTGTGTGTGTGTGTGTGTGTGTGTGTGTGTGTGTGTGTGTGTGTGAAGGCATATGACCTAGTGGTTAGAGTATTGTACTCATGATTGCAAGAATGTGGTTTTGATTCCCACACCAGGCAGTGCACTGTGTTCTTGAACAAAACATTTCACCTTATGTTGCTCTGCAATGACTTCAGCATTTGATGTGTGGCACACCATGGACCTCTACAGGCAAGGTCTTCTTGATGGAGGGACTGAGCTAATGTGAGCATACACATTTGATCACTATAAACAAATCATCAGTGCAGGTTGTTCAGCAAGAAGTCATGGAGCCTTCATCTGTCATATACAACAGGAAGGTCTACCACATGCTCTGTGTGTGTACACATACTTATATGCATGTGTATGTGTGTGCATTTAGTGGTATGTTCACATTTCATTTAAATGAGTATTGGAAGAAATCAATAACCTTCACCCCCACAACTTTGATTATGGCAGCTGCAGGCCAGTGGAGACAGCAAGTGTAGGTTCCAGTATACTATCATACTGGACTAAAAGCCATGGTACTGGATTATTATCTGGTATGATGTGCTATGGTTTAAATCACACACCAAGTTAGATGATATAGTGAGGTCTAGGGATCCTTTGAATCATTTTAGCAATCTCCAGCATTTTTATATATGCTCAGTTGTCTTAACTTTGTGCTAGTCTTGTATCTGCTTATTGCGGATACTAGATTGTCCTCAAATTTCATGGACAAGCTGTCACCATCATCATTATATATACACATATGTTTATGTATGTATATATATGTTTATTATGTGTGTGTACACATACTACATGTACGCATATATGTGTACAGGTGAAATAAACATCAGACAGAAATTTCAGGAACTACTTGAGATATTGCAAGCTCTTCTCCTGGTGACCACAGAAGCTATCATGATGTTAGGAACCCGTCTATATTTTTAGCAAGTATCTCAAGGTCACAAGCATTTCTTCCCTTTGCTTGTGCAGTTCATCTGAGTGGTGCAGCAAGGACTGAATTAGCCTTCACCTCCAGAAGAGTTCGATTTGCAGTCTCTTGTCATCCACAACCCCCTTCATCTAGTCTCAGCTGCCATGGCTTTTTCTTTAATGGCTTTCTTGTTTGAATTCTAAACCAATCTTCTGCAGGAAATAGCACACTAGTCTTACTGGAATATTGTATATCATCATCAAGATCATCATTTCATATCTGACTTCCATATTGATGTGGATTGAATGGTTTGACAGGGTCTGATGACTTGGAGGATCACATCATGCACCATTACCTACTTTGACACCATTTCTATAGCTGAATGCCTTTCCTAATACCAACCATTTCATACAATGTACTGAGTGCTTTTTTTTTTTGCGGGGTGGGTGGGGGAATCAGCAATGGGGATAATTACCTTGTAACTTGCAATGTTTCTGGCCTAAATTGGCCCCTGTTACTGAAGGAGAGCAGAAGAAGCAGATAGATGATGGTGCTAGGCAGAGAAATAAAGGATGGTAAATAAGAGGAGAGAGGTTGGAGAGTATGACAGGGAACAAGAAAGAAAGAAGGGATTAGTGACAGAGTTGAGAAAAAGGAGAGATATATTTGTATATGTGTTTGTGTGTATAAATTTATCTTTATGTATATATGGATATATATGTGTGTGTGTACGTATTTCATACCTCCTTCCATGTAACAGCAGCTCATATATCTTTGTCACACTTCTTCACACATACACATGTCTAAAACAAATCTCACACACTACTGCTCACCCCCATATGCCAATTTTTAAACACTGATACATACCTGTGCATGCATTTGCACATCCACCTCTTCCCCTGTCTAAACTCCTCCTCAACCTCACCCCCACCATAACCAAATTCCCACATGGCTCCTAACCTCTTGCCCATTTTTTTTACTCACCCACTTCTCTATCTTTCATTTTTTTACCATGCTCTTCACTTCACATGAAGGACCAACATCCCAAATATTAGGAAACTTTACTTTTCCTTCTTTAAGTGTTAAGCTAATACAGTATTTATTAAAAACCTGCTGCTTCAGTGTTTTTTTTTATTTTTTATTTCAATTACTTTATATATATATATATATATATATATATATATATATATATATATATATATTTACTTACCGTCTCATGGTAGCATGGAAGACGGATGTTAAACGATGATGATGATACATGCATACATGCATGCATCCACATGCACATATCATATATGTATATGACTATACATATGTATGTGTGTGAAGTTCCTAGCCTAGAGTAAACCACTCTTCATAGCATTTTGTTGATACAAATAAAATTACATCCACCCATCCACCCATTCACCATTATCAGTGGTTGAAATGAGTGGAGTATACAGAAGTACAGCATTCCCCCATTTTTCAGCTCATGGAGAGGGGTGTCTTAGAGTGTCTAGTCCTAATTTCCCAACCTCAGCCTCTCAGACTTTAGTACAACCACAGTTTCTAATAGATATTTCCATCATTGATCATCATTTATTGCATCCATACATAAAAATAATATTGATATATCTCACTCCTTCCCATTGACTATTTTGAGTTATTGTATAATATTTATACTGTAAAACATTTTGTGTGACATATATACATACATGTGTGTGTGTAAGTCAGTGTTGACTGTTCAGAAATCATCTCTTACAGGCTCACAAGTGGGCTACCAGCCCTGTTCTTGATCTGCTGCAGGTGAAGTTACTTGATGCAACAGAGAAGTGACACCTCTCATACCCAACCTAGCACAGCTGCAAAGAGGTAATGAGAGCCTCCACACGAACTGTGTCAGTGCAGTGCAGGACCTCTACATCAGAAATATGATCCTGCCATCTGATCTGATCAAGATGGAGCACAGATGAAGTTGGACTCCCATCAAAGCCTTGATGTGCCTGTGATAGAAGGCCATACATTCTGTGACATAGAGAAGGCAAGGCAGCACTGTACACCTTTATCTTCATGTTGCAGTGTCATGGCAACTCTGTAGACACTTCTCAAGAGAACCAAAAACCTTTGTGGCATACTGTATTCACCTCTCAAATTCAAGATCAGGAGAGTTAGTATAAGTCATTGTGCTTCCAAGACAGGTAAAGGCCTCAGTGTACTAAGGGGTTCCCCTTGTACTGTCACTGGCTCTCTTAATTTATTAGAACATCTTGGTGGGAGCTAGTAGAGCAACTCAATCTTTGAAGTGTTGATCTTGAGACCAAACATGAAAACCGGTCCACAATGTGTTGTATGTCCTCAATACTGCTGACCACAAGCACTGGGTTGGTGATGCCACAAAGTCTAAGATTGTATAGGTTATCATCTCAAATGTTAATGCTTTATTGTCAGAGTTGGCAAAGGTGTGTCATCATGCATTATGTTTTATTTGTGAAATAAGGAATTTGCCACTTGTAAAATTTTCCACACTACTCCACTATTAACCACATCAACTCCAGCATACATTTTCCTCTTTTACTTGTTTCAACTCAAGAGTTTTGACCATACTAGGTCACTTGTTTTTTAAAACCAGTGCCCTAGCATAGCCACTACTCTTGAATTAAACAAGTAAAAAAGGAACTACTGTGTGTGTATTGATATTTAGCAGAAGCAGCCAAGTGACTCTAGGTCCAAGAGTTTTGAGCATTAGCACTTATCAGTTTGATAAGTGCTAACACATGAAACCTTCAGCCCTAAAGTCACTCTTTTGCTTCTGCTCAATATTAATAAAAAATATATATATTCTGATTTTGTGAGTTTTGTTTTTCCTGTTTGCATCACCGAGTAATATATATATATATATATAAATGTATATGTGTGTATATATATATATATATTCATGTCTATCACAAGTACTGTGTGTGTGAGTGTGGGTATAGATATGTATATCACATAAGTACACTCTGTGTGTGTGTCCGTGTCCTCATCATTATTTCATATCTTTTTTTCATTGCTGGCGTGGGTTGAATGATTTAACAGGATCTGTCAAGCTGCAGGACAGTGCTGAGCACCGGTGTCAGCTTTCTGTGTACACATGTCAACATATATGTTATCATCATCATCATTGTTTTATTGTCTACTTTATTACGTTCGTATAGTTCAATTTTCTATATCTGGGTACCCTTCCTGTCACCAATCCACCTGGGCATGCTTTACATGGAGAGCCTAAAACAAATAACACCTAAGAACAAAATTTTGTTCTTTACAAAGATTCCACAACATGTCAAGACTTCTCACCCGCCACATGCTTTTGTGGTGAACTACAAGCAAATTATATTGTTGACAGAGTCATCATTATACAATCAACAACTACTCGCATGTACAGACAAGGGAGAACAAACAAACTCACTCACACAAGCACATACACACACATATAAATATATGTACACATACATTTACAGAGGGCTTCTTTCAGTTTCTATCTACCAAGTCCATTCACAATTAAACAGACAAGACTTGTAGTCTTTTAGATTTAGATGGTGTTTTAAATGTGAATAAAACCCCCATTTGATCTTCTATCCCAATTTTGCAAGTAATCCTGTAGTTAGTCTCATTTGCCCACTTAATTTTGATATGGAAAAGCTAAGTGGAAAAAATATATAATTGACCATATTATTCCTATACTTAGAAGGAAAATAGATCTCAACTTGTGATCCTACACCTTTCAAGATATAGATACAATATTAGGGGCTAAGAAAACAATTATTGAATTCAAAGAGTACGTATTAGACTAAAGATAAAAGACTTAACTGCTTTGGTATAACCATGGAATCGAGTGACTCGGAACAAGTTACATTTTACACTGCACTAAAATGTAGTTACCAAGAATGGTGGCAGTCTTTATAGCTATGATGCTTTGTGCATTTTCTGTAAATGTAGTAATAGAGAATTAGAGAAAAATAGGAAAACAAGAAACTTCTTTGAAAACATAGGACTTTTTATTTCTTTGGAACATAACTTTAAAGTAGCTAACTTTCTGAATGTAGCATTCAACCTAGATACAGGACTTTATTGTTCATATCACAAACCCAATGCAAAATACAATAAATGAATAAAAACTCCAGCCATCCAGAGCAGTGATTAAATTCATAGTTAGGAAAGTTTCATCTAGATTATCTAAGCTTTCTACCAATGAAGAGATTTTATCTCAGCATATTGTAATGCTGCTTTAGTTAGGACTGGATATACTGAAAAGATATGTTATGTTCTGGAGTAAACTCACAAGAGGATTGATGTAATAATAAGCATCAAGGTAACATTAATTATTGTAATAATTGACATAGGAATAGGATTGCTTATAACATAGATAATGGTATAATGGATAAGGAAACATCAGTTCACATAGCAAGTAGCCAAGATCGTTTTCCATTGAAGGAAGCAAATTATCTAAATAACTTTAGCTTTTCCTTGAAAATACTGGAACATGTCTGGAAAATTTGGAAATTAGACTTCAGTTAGGCATGAGCAAACAGACTATAAACATAGTAATAACAGGTAGTCATTGCACTGCATGTAACCTTAAGAGAACCAATTGATGTAAAACCATCCATACCAATCTAAATAATAACAAAACCACTAGAATTATGTAAAAGAAATAACACATGGTGTAATGCTGTCTATTAAATTCACGTAGTTACAGATAATCCAGGAATTTTCTTTAGGACATTGGATAAGCATTTTCCCTCCTTTATCAGATATAGTAAGATATTCAATAGACATAGTTTGAAATTTGCTTATTCCAGTACACATAATCAAGTTGATAATATTGTGGCAATGAACACTAAGAAGTTAAATATTATTTGTAATTACAAATGTACTTGTAATAATTCAGGCAGTAAATATCAATCTAGGTCAGTTACAAATAATACATCTCCTTCCAGTATAAGTGATAACAATAATACAAAGTAATAAGATAAATAAGATCTCTTATGGTACCAAAATTAATAATATGTGTAACTGTAGGAACTGAGAGAAATGACCTCTTATAACTAATGTCTGTACATATATATAAGTATATAACCATGTTTGCCTAGGCTCAGGCACAGATGGCATTGCATATGTGGCTCTTATTACATGCTGAATATGTTTTACATATTTTGACTGTACTCTTAATAATACAATTCTATATTTAAGAGATGAGGAATTATGTACATTATTTACATTTGACAGATATTTGTCCTCATCTTGTTTGTTGTTAACACAACGTTTCAGCTGATATGCCCTCCAGCCTTCATCAGGTGTCTTGGAGAAATCTCGAACCTGGGCTCTCATTCCTAAGGTATTTTTCGATGTTGTTGTTGTTGTTATTATTCAGGTCACTGCTTGGGATCGAACTTGGAATCTTGAGGTTAGTAGCCCATGCTCTTAAGTGGTTAAGAGCATGGGCTACTAACCCCAAGATTCCGAGTGCGATTCCAAGCAGTGACCTGAATAATGATAATAGTATTGAAAAATACCTTAGGAATGAGAACCCAGCTTCGAAATTTCCCCAAGGCACTTGATGAAGGCT
>NC_142933.1:35509988-35569988 GCF_046866305.1 Octopus bimaculoides | reverse complement strand
TTCAGTCCCACTGCATGGCACCTTGAGCAAGTGTCTTCTACTATAGCCTCGGGCTGACCAAAGCCTTGTCAGTGGATGATAGAAACTGAAAGAAGCCTGTCATGTGTCTGTGTTTGTCCCCCCACCATTGCTTGACAACTGATGTTGGTGTATTTACGTCCTCATAACTTAGCAGTTCAGCAAAAGAGACCGATAGAATAAGTACTAGGCTTACAAAGAATAAGTCCTTGTTCAATTTAAAAGCGGTGCTCCAGCATGGCCGCAGTCAAATGATTGAAACAAATAAAAGAATTAAAGGGAAATAAAATGCAATGTCGATGAGAAGAGTCAGAGAAGAAAGCCAATGCTAGAGGAGAAATGAAGGGAGACAGTCGAGTCAAATGTTATGAAAGGCAGTAAATGACAGCTATATGTTAATGCGAAAGAGACACTTACAGCAGTTACATGCTTGTAGGTTAAAGAGAGAGTGATGGATCAACATGATCACTCTACTAAGTAAGTAATATATGTCAAACAGAGAGTGATTTGAGGGAAAGGAAGTGATGCTGGTCAATACAGGAGAGTAAATGGAGAAGTGCATTGGATACCAGCTTATCTGACGCAAACCCTCATTATTCAGGCATTGTGATGGAACTATTCTCTTCTTTATACATTACATGTTTGTCCTAATGCAGTCTTTTCTCTTGTGCATCTGATTCCTTTTATACCCAAATTTTCTCTCTCATCTCATTCATACTCTGTTCATGCACACTAACATTATACATCCAACAAATCATGCTTGGTTCATGCAGTGACTATGAATAGGTACAATAAGGAGTTGAGAGCATATCAAGTAGGCAAGAGGTACAGCAAATGGAGATTTCTTAAGAACAAAATAAGTGAAACACTCAGTTTAGCATATGGTAGCATGCTTGCATAGGTAAACAGATCTTCTCCAGCCCTGCTCGTCACCAATCATAACAGTCATTTGTCATTTCCTTTATGAAGTGCAACGTTTTCAGATCAGTCTTTACCATTTCATTCCAAGTCTTTCTCACCCTTCCTCTTCCTTATACAGCTGTTACCCTCCATATACATCTTCTGTCCATAGTATCAGTTTTCTCTCTTGGACACACTGATACCCTTTGCATTCAGTTTTCTCTCAGCTCTTTTATATTCTGTTGTTCATGCACACTAACATTACACATTCAGCAAAGCATGCTTGCTTCAGTTCTTTCATATCTTTGCAAGTCCTCTGTATTCAAAACCCACATCTCACTATCCTGCAGTATTGCAATTCATACACAAGCACCATACAATCTATCTTCACTCAGAGGAAGAAGCCTGGCAAGTTGGCTGTATCATTGGCATATCAGAAACAATACTTCACAGCATTTCATCTGTCTTTACATTCTGAGTTCAAATTCCACCAAGGTTGACATGGCCTTCAGTCCTTTTGGAGTCGATAAAACAAGTACCAGTTGAACATTGGGGTCAATGTTATCAGCATTCCCTTACCCTGAAATTGCTGGCCTTGTACCAAAATTTGAAACCAATTAGTTCACCAAAATAGCAGAAATCATCAACCATTTCCAGGGCATTTGTGAGAATCTACTTCTCAAGTGCTCTTAGTGCTTATTGTCCATGTGCATCTACTGCATATTAAGTCTGCCTTTTCTGTCAGTCCATCTGTGATCCTACTACACCTCTTATAGTTACACTAGAATCACATGGAATTGTTGCCTGTTCTTTTCTGCATATTAAGCTTAGCCATTTTCCTGATGGTGGTAGGGTTCTGTCCTCTTTTCTACATGACAAAACTTTGGTCTTTGCTAAGCTTTCTTTAAAGCCATTCAATTCCAGGTTTTGTTTCCATGTCTTGAATATCTTCTGTAAATCTACTAGATATTCAGCTATAAAAACTAAGCTATCAGCATAAAAGAATTCCCCAGGACAGACAGTCTTAAACTCCTATTATAGCTTGGTTAACTGACTCTAATAAACATGAGGCACTTGAGGACTGAGCCCTAATGGACTCCTACCTGCATACTAAATTTATCGCTGTTCTTATTACTGAATCTCACTCAGGTGATTGCACCTCTAAACATGGAACATACTTCCCTTACAAGCTAATTTATCTACTAGTTTTCTTAGCAGCTAGCTCACTGCAGAGTATGGTACTCAGTCAAAGGCCTTCTCCGGGCTGACAAATGCTAGTTATGCAGACTCAGTCCTGAGTACTTCTCTTGGAATTGTTTCTGCAGGAATATGGTGTCAGTGCAACCTCTTCCAAACAGAAAGTTGAACTTATCTCATTGAGGCTAATCTTATACTTAACAATTACTTTCACTTTTATATATTAAGATAACCATTATAGTTATGTCTTAACCCTTTCAGTATCAACCCACTTGATACAACTACCTTTGATTCTATTGTACAAATCATTTTCTTTTAAAATATTTATACTAAAACATTCTCACCAAAATTTTAAACAAGAACCTTTTGATATTTTCCAAACAACATTTTATTTATGAAAAAGTTTTTTTTTTGCTAAAGAACTCCAAATTCTTGAGTCCAGGTTTCAATTAATTTTGAAAATATAGTTAATTAAAAATATAGTTATGGATGGGTTAATATTGATGTATTCTGCTGTGATCATTATGATCAGCATGATTAATGTCATGAATATTTCACATCATCCTACATAAATCATAGGTTGACAATTATTTTTTATTATCTTGGACATCAAAAGACAGAATGATTACCATTTGTTGTTTGGTTGGTTTGCTAAATGTTTTCAAGCTTCAATCATTATGATTAAAACTTAATGATTACGGTGATGTGTTTGTTGTTGTTTAACCCTAGGTTAGCCCTGGGTCTAGCAAATCTCTAATCAAAATTACTCTTACTTTTAGCATCTCTTCATTTTTCATGTATGTAAGGCAACAAAATCAACCCTGATCAAGAGCTATGATAAAAAGCATTCCAACCATGAACATGTTGTTGTTATTATTATTATTATTATTATTATTATTATTATCATTAATTCTATATAACTACATTATCATCCCCAAGTACCTTTCCCTATTTTAATAATGCTGAGGTATGGTATGAGGGATGTTTGGTTGTTATTTCTAGCATGTTAGTGACTGGCTAAAAGAAGTGTTCTTTACATTTAGCTTATACTGTGAATGGAATGTTACCACAACAGCCATCCTATAACATAGTCTCTATTATGGCCAAATTTTGTTCCTCTACTATACTGCCACCTTATTCAGGAGCAAGCAGTCTGTAGGATTAGTCAAATGTTTCAGCTGTGAATCTAAAATGATTCAGTTTCACTGCTGAGAAGTATTTATAAGTATCCGAAAGGATACTTATATCCGGTTCCACTGTGACCAGATAGTTGCCAGATATCTGAATTTTCCGGATCATCACTTTTTAAATTACCAAAGCATCTTCAAAACTCATTAAAACTATGTATATATGTCAGTGTTATCATTAATGTTCTGAATAAATAAGAAGAAATTAAAGTATAATTTAAGTAAAGAACAAGTTTTATTTACCTAATGAAATACAGGTATTATAAATATTGTAAAATAAACTACTTTATTGTACTTAGAGAAGCAACAATCCATTTTAGATACAGTAGTAACTTTCTTTTAATGACAATTATTTAGCACAAATTCTTGACTCTAATTAACATCTTTTTTTTATTTTTGGAGGCGGGGTGGGTCAGTTGCTTGAGAATTCCAGTTATTTGAGTACTGGATAGGAGGGAGTTTACTGTATGCAGTATATGTGCATCAATATTTCTCTGTTTTAAAACATCATTATTTCTCAGAGAATTTTAACCAAAATTTGCAAGGAAATCCAGATGCAACCCAGAATAATACACTAACTCAAAAAATCTCCAGTTTGAGGTTTCCTTGGGGTAAAAGAGGGATAAGTCAAGAAAAATAAATGTAGAAAGACTAAAAGATGTAATGGAGTAGTAGTTGCAAAGGATTGTTAGTGTGAGGTAAAGAAAAGTCAATCAGACAGGACATAATTTAGAGTTCACATTAACAATACATTTCAAAGAAAATTCTTTGTTTTTAGTCTTTAGTGTGTCTGGAACTGCTTTTTAGCATCATACTTTTCACTGACTATCACTACTGAATTACCAAATTTTAACTTCTGTCTAAGTCCTAGCTTTGTCCTCATTGAGCTTTCTGTTAAAGGCAAACATAGCCATTCGACTGCTATCATCGACATGGCACTTGCAACCTTTAGAGGCTGACCATGAATGTTCACAACCATATGACCATACCCACTCACCTCCAAGCTCTCCTGATTAGAACCCTCTGAACTATTCTGTCTGGGGCATCATTGAGAGGAGACCAAACAGCAACTACCCAATACCAAGGACTCATTAAAGACTACCATCATAGATGTGGTAGACAACATGAACAAGATCTTAGTATGCAGCTTCTTCTGTAGCTACATCAAATACTTTGCCCTTCACTCAAAGAGTGAAGCCCTTTATTGCCTGTAGAATTCACCACTATTCTTACACTGGATGCTATGCTTTCAGTACATTCAACTCCTCTACTAATTAGGCCACTTAGGCGGCAGAGACTATCAACTACGTTTAAGGAGCCTCCTGAACATTAAAGGCAGTTTCTCATGCTCTCTTACAACTGTTTGTTTTCTCTTAAACTGCCATATCTTTCTTTCCTGTTTTGAACATCTGGGTTCATCTAGCTCTCACTCTGAATTCTCTAATCACTAATTTATATTTGGTAATGCATTCTTCACCAGGGAAAGGCTTAGCATTTACAATTATCCCTATATCAGTCAGAATAAAGTCTATCTGTTTTGTGTGTTCAACTGATTGTGGTAGCTGATCAGATGGTCAGTTTCTTTAAGTTAGTGCTGAAAAGGTCATTATCATCACAGAACTCCAGGAGTATCAATTCTTCCTTATCTCTGCAACCAAAGCCACATCTTTCATGTACACCATGGAATCTATCCTAGTATTGCCCAACATGTTCATTAGTCAATAGCTACAATAGTGAGGTCACTGCCATTCATTCTCTTGGTCTGCATGCACAAATACACAAAGATGTGTGTGTGTGTGTGTAATTACTTTTGACTGAAACATCAAATTTCAGTAAACAATTTATTTAACCAGTATTTACTCTTTTACTTGTTTCAGTCATTTGACTGTAGCCATGCTGGAGCACCACCTTTAGTCGAGCAAATCGACCCCAGGACTTATTCTTTGTAAGCCTAGTACTTATTCTATCGGTCTCTTTTGCTGAACTGCTAAGTTACAGGGACATAAACATACCAGCATCAGTTGTCAAGCGATGTTGGGGGAACAAACACAGACACACAAACATACACACACACACACACACACATATATATATACATATATATGACAGGCTTCTTTCAGTTTCCGTCTACCAAATCCACTCACAAGGCTTTGGTCGGCCCGAGGCTGTAGTAGAAGACACTTGCCAAAGGTGTCACGCAGTGGGACTGAACCCAGAACCATGTGGTTGGTAAGCAAGCTACTTACCACACAGCCACTCCTGCGCCTACTTACCACACAGCCACTCCTGCACCTACTTACCACACAGCCACTCCTACGCCTTGTGAACAATAGAAACTTTCATTTTAAAGAGAGGTTGTTAAGATAAACTACAATTGTGGAGAGAATTCTGTTAGAAAAAGAATATTTTATTATTTTCAAGTAAAATTCTGAGAAATAAGGTTTAACATTAGTAGGGGTGGGTGACTGGTTAAATAAACTGAAGGTGAAGGAAGGTCATGGGTAGGGTAATTGTTAGGGTGTTAGTTTACTGAATTTATTGTAGTCAAGATGGTGAAGACAAGATTTGGTATTTATGCTTGTGTGCATAAATGTTTTAGTTCTTGTGTGTGTGTGTGTGTTTATAATTGTGTTGTATGTATACATGATGTATTTATATTGTGTAAATTTTTATGAAAATATGGAAGAAGTTAATGTGGTGAATTACATATTCAAAACATGTAAGTTAAAGTCCTCTTCCTGAAGGCCATCCAATATTGCCTGCAATTCTGTTTAAATTCCATCTACCATCTCAAAGCAGTTCCCCCTTCAAATTCACCACAGTGAAGTGACCGGGGAATAGATGAGACAAGTACAGAGGGTGTAGAACAACTGACATTTTGTTTCGAGTTAGACACTGCATGAACTTCATTACTAATTCTTGTCATGTAGGAGAGTCGATGGAGTATTCACAGATGTTCCTCATAGATGAGCTCATGCACTTCATTCCCACATTTCCTGGTCTTTTACTGTTGATTGGACTCACTGAATCCTCATCATCCTCATCTAAATTTTCTACTTTTCTTCAAATGTGCATTGCCATTCAGAATCGTGTATGAGACCTAAAGGATGTTTGCCAAAGGCCTAACAAAACAGTGTCAGCAGATGTACACACACATCATCATCATCCTCATTATCATTATCATCATCATCATCATCATCATCATCATGTCCATTATCTATGCTGGTATAAGTTGGATGGTTTAACCAGGGCTAGTAAGCTGAAGGTCTGTCCCAGACTCCAGTCTGATTTGGCATGGTTTCCATGGCTGGATGCCCTTCCTAACACCAACCATTCTACATGCACATATATACACACATACATATATGTATGTATATATATACACACACACATAATGTATGTATGTATGTGTATATATTTACTTACGATGGGGTGCTGAAAAGTTTCTGAATTTGAGTAAAAGAAAATACTGGAGGATCAGTTAATTATGATTTTGTTCAACATATTCCACTCTTCACATTACAGTGATCCTTCAGTTTTTCTAAGCCCTGTGAAAGAACTCAGAAGGTTGGGCCTCCAACCAGGCCTTTCACAATACTCTTAAAGCCAGGAACTTTTCAGCACCTCTTCGTATGTATGTATGTATGTATGTATGTATGTGTATATATATATATATATATATATATATATATATATATATATACATTGAAAAGTTGATAGTGACTTCAAATTTTGCCATATATCAGCTTCATGAGGCTAACATTTTTAGTATTTTCTTCTGCCTTCTTTCTGATAAAAAAATAAATCCATATTTACATCTATATATTATTTTACATTTGCTTTTCATGTTGGTGTGGTTTTTTCCATTACTGTTCTCTTAGATAGCTTAGAGAACAACATCTCACAAATCTCATTTTTGGCATGGCTTCTACAAACAAATACCATTCCTAATATCAACTATTGTACAGTGCATGTTGTAACGACCACTGGGTCAACAAATGATGAACTGAGTGGAGTGCTTATTACTGGCTTGATTAACTTCTGTTGCTTTCCTGTCTCACTAGGAAAATGGCATCAATAGTACTCCTTTCTGGCACAAGTCAAAACTACATCTCATTTATTTTAATTCTCTTGCTAATCAATTGTGTCATAACACTTTCTGTAACTTTCATAACCTAAACTAACAGTTTAATATCTCTGTGGTTTCCTCTATCTGGAGCAGTGATTCTCAACCGGGGTCCATATAAGAATGGCAGGAGGGGGATGGAGAGGTCTACACAACAAAATAGTAAATTGGGGATCCACAATAATATTTAAAGGATCCCTGAAAAAAAATTTGCTTTAGGTATGTGTATTGCAAGAAACAGCTAGGTTTGCTTCCTTTAACATTTTACATAGTTCAACCTACACAAGTTAATATGTGAAAAGCAAAATAGGAATTTTGAAAGAAGTTTCTATAAAACTAGTTTTTAAACATCGAATGGCTATGGGGGTCCACCAGAATAAAATAGTAATCAAAGGGGTCTATAGACTAAAAATGGTTGAGAACCCCTGCTCTAGAGCATCTTTACTCTTATAACAGTTGACAATGATACTTCTATGTCAGTCTGTGTATGATGATTTCCTTTACTCTCTGATTCACTACATGGCTAACTAGCCAGTATCCCACTCCACCAAATATTTTAATCATCACAGTGGTGAACTTTCCTGAGCTAGGTGCCTTCTCTACCATACCCTTAATTATGTTATCGCTCAAACATCTGTCAGTTTGTATTTCTGCTTCCTCAGTTGGGTCTGAATGAAGTGTATCTTCTGTCTCCTATGCTTTCTCCTCATGCAGCAACTTCTCATAAAAGCACTTCCATGCGTCCTTTTCATTTTTTATTAGCAAGAATGCCTTTTTGATTCCATACATACTTCTTCACAACAGTGTCTTGCTATATGGATTTATGTATGTGTGTGTCTTTGTGTTTAGGTATATCTATATATATGTGTGCATGTATATATATTTATCACTGGTCACCATTCCACCTTAGTTTTCCATTCTGTCCCTCCCCTACTCCATCTCACTCAACCCATATACTCATGCACCCTCTATTCATCTACATTTCCTTTTCTTCTGCCCCTACTCACTCATGTGTTCACCATTTTGTATCTTGAGCACCCACTCTAACACCTCATCACCATCTTAATTTCTCTTTCCAGTTTCACCCACTCATAATGTGAGGCATCTATTTATCAATTCTAGAGCAAGGAACATGTTCCTAGCACTTATTTTATACTTTAACCTCTTAACACCTAGCATAAATCTCTCTCTCTCTCTATATATATATATATATATATATATACATATATATATATATATATATATCAGCCATGTGTACGAACAGCCATGCTACATGGCAGTGAAACATGGGCTGTGACTGCTGAGGACATGCGTAAGCTTGCAAGGAATGAAGCCAGTATGCTCCGCTGGATGTGTAATGTCAATGTGCATACCCGTCAGAGTGTAAGTATCTTGAGAGAAAAGCTGAACATAAGAAGCATCAGTTGTGGTGTGCAAGAGAGACGATTGCGCTGGTTTGGACATGTGGTGAGAATGAATGAGGATAGCTGCGTGAAAAAGTGCCACACCCTAACAGTTGAGGGAACCCGTGGAAGAGGTAGGCCCAGGAAGACCTGGGCTGACGTGGTGAGGCAAGACCTTCGAACATTGGGCCTCACCGAGGTGATGACTACTGACCGAGACCTTTGGAAATGTGCTGTGCGTGAGAAGACCCGGCAAGCCAAGTGAGATCGTTGCCAGTGCCCCTGGACTGGCTCTTGTGCGGGTGGCACATAAAAGACACCATTTCAAGCGTGGCCGTTTTCGTGCGGGTGACACGGAAAAGCACCCACTACACTCTCTGAGTGGTTGGCGTTAGGAAGGGCATCCAGCTGTAGAAACTCTGCCAAATTAGATTGGAGCCTGGTGTTGCCATCCGGTTTCACCAGTCCTCAATCAAATCGTCCAACCCATGCTAGCATGGAAAGCGGACGTTAAACGATGATGATGATATACATATCTCAACTATTGTCTCACTTAAAAGGAATCTTAAACTTGTATGGTACATAGCAACCTCATTTAATGCTGGTATCACATAAAAAGCACTCAGTACACTCTGTAAATTGGTTGGCATTATGAAGGGCACCCAGCCAAAGAAATCATGCCAAAGCAAGCATCAGAACACAATGCATTCCTCTGACACATCAAAACTTGTCAAACTTACACAAACAAGCACATGCACACTTACATACATACATACATGCAAATGATAAGCTTCTTTCAGTTTCTCTCTGCCAAATCCCATCATAAGGCTTTAGTCAACCTGATGCTATAGTAAAACCCTTGTTCATTGTGCCATGAAGTGGAGCTGAATCAAAAACTATGATGTACATAAAAACATAACAGGTGTCAATATTGACTATCAACAATATAAACAGGCAAAATATCTATTGCTGGCTTAATTTCAAATAAAAATGAATAATTTTCCTAATTACCTCAAGTTTCCAGATATCTATCACTTTTTCAATTAAAAATTTGTCTTTGGTGAGGTCAAGTATAATAGCTCATTTGCCTGTATCATTATAAATAAGGTGAGCAGGTTTTTGTCGTATGGTTATATTTATAATAGGCTCTACATATGTTACAAGCAATGTATTTTTATTGATAGCATTATTAGGTATATACTTTTACACAGACCTACCTTTGTACTCTTCCTCCACACATCCCTTCCACACCCAAGTGATACATTATGGTCTTACAAATTAGTATCTTAATTATTGCACTTACTGAATGTTATAGTTGAGTTGCTTCTTAGTACTCTGTGAAGCATAAAACCAGTTAGTTTACTACTACATACCAACTAATTCACTATTGAAAGATTTTACAGAAAATCCATCATAGTTACAGGTAATTTCAATTTTCATTTTTATCTAAAATATTCTCCATCTTTGAAATAGTATTTTTCAATTACATTTGTTATAAATTTATTCATTTATTTATATTGCTGTAACCCTCAACATAATAAATGTTGTGGGTTACAAGTTTATAACAGGGTAGTCATTGATTGGTTGTGTTTTCTGGCAGTGAAAGTGTTCTTGTAGTGGATATAACTTCATACAGAACAAGTATTACAAAGAATTCAATTGTGCACTGGTTTTTTTTTTTTTTGTTTTTGGTTTCTTCAGTGATATTTACATACTTTGCCAATATACACCAGCAAAAAATACACCCACCCATGTAAATATATATGCATGTGTCAGTGTGTGTAAAGCATAAAGTCAGAAGGCATGACAGGTGAAAATAGATTTGTTTTTTCATATTATTTCCATTTGATTACTGCTGTTAATTTTTTAGTATGCAAAAAATGCATGTTTGCATCAATATGCATGCTCAGCATTATTGAATACAATTGTAAATTCAATTAATTAATGCAAATGAAGAGAACTAACTCATGAGTTCACCAGAACATCATGGTTACATCTTCAGTTCAGCTCTTTGAATTATTTACTCCTCACTAGAAAATTTATTGCTCAGATTTTCTTGATTTTCAGTTACACGGACACATTACATTTTTCATCATTATCATCATGTAATGTTTGTTTTCCATACTGGCATGGGTTGGACGGTTTGACTGGCCCTAGCCAGCTGAAGAGCTACCTGAGCCCCATGTCTGTTTTGACATGCTTTCTATGGTTGAATCCCCTTCCTAATGCCAACCACTTTACAGAGTGTAATGGGTGCTTTTACGCAGCACCAGCATGGGTGCTTTTATGTGACACCAGCACAGGTACTTTTTACATGGCACCAGCACACACAAGCTGACAAGATTAGGAACACTCAGCTGAAGTGGGATACAAGAGACATATATATATGTGTGTATATATATATCATCATCATAATTGTTGTCTAAAGCCCATTTTCCATGTTGACATGGATTGGACAGTTTGACTGAGGACTAGCAAGCCAGAAGCTGCACCAGACTCCAATCTGATTTGGCAAGTTTTCTACAGCTGGATGCCCTTCCTAATGCTAACCACTTAGAGTGTAGTGGGCGCTTTTTACGTGCCACCGGCATGGGTGCCAGTCAGGTGGCACTGGCATCAGCTACGCTCAAATGATGTGTTTTATGTGCCACCAGTGCAAGTGCCAGTCAGGCAGCACTGGCATCGGTCATGCTCAAATGGTGCTCTTCATGTGCCACTGGCATGGGTGCCAGTCTGGCAGCACTGGCAATATATATTACATGATGGTCTTCTGCATGGTTTCTGACTCGTAAATTCCACTCACAGGATATTAGTCAATTCAAGGCTGAGCCAAGTTACTGTGCAGTGGGATTGATTTCCCTCATTCGTAACTGTTCCTATGATAGTTCCCTGAGGATTAAAGATTCTAGCAGCTCTAAGTTCTGACATTTCTGCTACAGACTTAAATTCTATTTGCTGCTACAGACTTTTAATTCTTTTCACTGTAGACTTTTCACTTTTTACGGACTCAAATTCTTTTTACTGTTGACTGGATTTAAATTTTGGTTACTATTTCTTTTAATGATGCCATTTACTAAACAACACAGTCATCAGTGACCTATTGACTTCGCTACTAATGCAAACACTCTCTCTCTCTCTCTCTCTCTCTCTCTCTCTCTCTCTCTCTCTCTCTCTCTCTCCCTCTCTCTCTCTCTCTCCCCCCCTCTCTCTCTCTCTCTCTCTCTCTCTCTCTCCCCCCTCTCTCTCTCTCTCTCTCTCCCCCCCCTCTCTCTCTCTCTCTCTCTCTCTCTTCCTTGTTTATTATTTCTTGTGATGATGACACTTATTGGACAGTGATGTTATCTGTGTTTCATCAACCTATTGACTGCCTTACTACTGCAAACATTATTTCTCTATGTTCGAGGTTCACCTTGAACTGTGGTCTTCTTTCCTTCAGGGATCAATAGAATAAGTATGAGATTAATTAATTTGATTACACACTTCATATACCATTGTAGAATGTATATTCTTGTAGTATGCCAAACCATTAATGATGCATTTTAGCCGCACACAGAGTTTTCTTAAATCAGTTAAGCTTTTACATTTACTTTTCTAAGAGGAAAATTCTGATGATTGCTTCCCACCCCTCACTCATATTTCACAACTCAGTTCTTTCATTACATAATGGTTTGCAGATTTCCTAACATTTAATTCACCATTCAGCATCTTAGAGTAATACTTACATGAACTAGCAAACTTAGAAGTTTTCTATCCAAACTATAGATTTTAATTTGTACTATTAGCATAGGTGCACTGAACTATGTAATGGCAGGCTTGCATAAAAAGCACAAAACAAACCAACTCTTATCCTTCAAGTCCAAATGATTAGTGGTACAAACAAGCTTAGTAAAACATTTCAAAGATTCTGCATTTCCTGGAATGAACATATGTACAAGTCCTGTAAATACACATGATATAGACACTTACACACATACATAATTACAAACACGTGAATACATGTGTAGTAAATAGATTCTTTGTTACTCTCTCTACTACCATCCTCTCACAACAATAAATCTTTTTCTTCCGTTATCCTCTTACCTGTCTTTTGCCTTATGAGCTACAAGGCCACTCCACTAGTGTTAGTACCACAAAAAAAAAAGCACCCATTACATCTGTAGATTGTTGGCAAACCAAATCAAGCAAATGCAACAGAGTATTTAAGATGGCTCTTTCATGTCGTGGATGACAAGGTAACCTCGAAAATGCTTGTGCTGCAAGAAAACAAAAGATACTTGCAATATACTTTGTAAAGTGGTTAGAAAGGGCATCCAGCCATAGAAACCATGCCAAAACTGAAACACTGAAGCAAGATGTGGTTCACCAACCTGTCAGATCCTGTTGAACCATCCAAAGCATGCCCGCATGGAAAACAGAAATAAGACTATGATGATGATGAGATATAAATAGAGGGTATATTAGAGATGTTGATTATGATATCAACAATATAGCTGAAGAAAATTATCTAAAGACACATAAAGTAAGGTCTCACATATGTCACATAGTGAACTGAAAAAAACTTTCCTCAATTGAGATTAGCCAAGCAGTTTGTAGATGAAATCTCTCTCTTGAGTATTTAAAATCTAAAAAAAAAAACAAGTGAGAAAGACAATTCAGATAATGTTAGATATTTGGATAACATACTCAAAGTAGATTGAAGTGGATCTGGTCTTTAAAGTCAACTGGTTATTAATAGCAACATGTTTAGTCTTATTACACCTCTTCAGTGTATTTGTATTTTCTATACAGATCTCTTCTCTCAGCTATATTTTTGATTTTCATAACCCATGTCACTTCATTTTCTCTACTATATACTTCTCTATGGGGGGGGGGAGCATACATGCAGAGTAGAGAGAGATATTGAGCTGCCAAGAGTGAGATCACTTAGTCTTGCAAACTGAATAGAATTCACAGATGAAGTTTAAATAGGTTGAAACATATGTTTTAATTTCACCAGCTGGCTTTAAATACCAAATTTGCTCCAAAAATTTCAATCAACAACTTTTATTGGGGCTACCTCCCTTGCTTGTCAGTTTAATATTTTAAAAACCAGAGAGGGAGTTTTTGTCTCCTAATTGTTTGGCTAATTCAAGTTAAAGTTATTCAACTCACTGTATTACATATATGAGACCCTACCATATATCTATATAAATTTACTGTTTAGTTTTTATCTTTATTTATTTATTCAGGAAATTGTATAGAAGCAAATATTTTGTATTAAACCCTTTAAGTTATTCCAAGTTACAATATTTCATAAAATGGAATTTTTCCAACATTAGCAATTGTTGTGCCTTCATCTTTGTTTACTTATAGATTGAACAATTCCTTAGAAATGTTTTTTTTTTCTATACATCATACATCACTTTACTGTGTTTTAGAAACAGAAGTAAGTGTCACAACAGCAACGGTTCAATTCATTTCTATAGATTGTGTGTACAGCTGAGATCTATATTGACTTGAATGTATAATTAATTTTCAACAATGGCATCTTTGTTTTTTTTTTATAGGTATGTGTGTGTTAGTGAATGTTAAATGTAATTACCTTTTTAAATACAGGTGAGTAAATATGTCACCTAACAGGCTTTAGTTATTGTGTTTGGGGCTTGGATCTGTTGCTTCTGAACTAAATTAGTGAAATTATTAATAAAGAGCAATTGTGATATCCCTAGTCAAGAGTAACAGGTGTGTTGTATTCTATTGTTATATCATCCTGTTCTTTACTTAGTTTTAGCCATTATATCTAAGGCCATTTTGGAACATTCATCATTGATATCATGTATTGAAACAGTTGCTGTACCTTCTCTACTTTACCTTTCTTTATTACAAATGTTATTTAGTCCCAGTTTAATCCTGATTGAGCAGACTCTCCAACCATAACCATCCTGTTTTTTGAGGTCATCTAGGACTATATTATTTTATGTGTCCTTCCCTTCTTTGTATGGTAGGTTTTGATTTAAGAGAAATTTGGCTGCTGCTTTCTATCCATTGGCTTGTATAAAAGTTAGGCCCTCTGGCTTGAACGTCTGTTGCATTCCAGGCACCCACAATACCATATTAAGTCTTTGTTGTTGTTGTTGTTGTTGTTTAGCCCAAGGTCAGTCTTGATCCAGTAGGTTTATATTCAAACATGACCATTCAGTCTTCTTAAATTAAATCTCCAACTACAGTATGTAATATGTCCTAACCATATTAAAACAATGAAATGTAATTTGACAGTAGTTTGGCTTCTAGTTCCATCAAACTGAGTGACTATGTGGAGGTTCCCTTGTTGGGCCATGTTCAGTGTAGTTGTTGTTGGTGGTGATGGTCATGGTGCAGTCAAGTACATTTCCTAAATAAATCAACTTTGTAGTTTTCATAAAATATAAGCAGGTCTACATAGAATATATGGCCAAGCAACATTCTTGGGACAGGCTTTCTTCTAACTTGTTACTAAATATTTAATCATACTAATCTAAGGAACATGGTTCATAGTCTGATGGCCTTAAGATCTCCATAACAAAATCGAAATTGAAAATAACACCAACAAAATTGCAAGTTATCTTTTTTTCATGTGCAAACTTGACTGTTTGAAGCAGGAGAAAGGAAAGTGAAGTTGCATGATTGTGAGGTAACAAGTTATTGAATATGAAGCATAAAAAGAAACAAGAGTGTAATCTGTTATATATGTATTGTTAATCTATGACAGAGAGAGAGAGAGAGAGGTTAGGCATTAAAGATACCTCTATGTGTAGGAGAAATACTTGCACTGATATATACATATTGTACTCATATAAATTTGATTGGATGTGTTGATTTTTCATGTGCAATCTATTAGAAGGGTTGCTGTCCTAGTTTTTTTTTTTTTTTAACATTTCTGGGCAACATCAGTCATGTCAGTTTGGGCAGACAACCCTCACAACATCTATGCACTGTTACCTCAGCCTATACCTCTATTTGCTTATGTGAAATATACTACATGTATATGATATAGAATATTTTCATAGCCTTAGCTTTTTTGCTGAAGTTATGGTCTTCATAGAATGTGAATTTTTTTTTTTGGGGGGGGGGGGGGGTTATGTATTGAATAAATTCAAAGAAGTGCATAGATGATTGAAACCACTCAAACAATTAATGAAATATATATAAAAAACAGTCAAGTATACTTTACATATGATGTGTTTGTTTTCTAATTTACTGTCACCCACTTACGTTATTATCAAAGTTAACAAATTTCCTCATTGTTATGTCATCTCAGATTCTCAATCGTATTTCACTTGTTTCATTTTCTAAAGATTCTTCCATATGTATATGCTTTCTTAATGCTTAATACCTGTCCATTCTATAATGTTACTTCCATTTCATGCAGCATTGCATTTGTATACATGAATCACACAATCTACTCTTTACTCTGAGGAAGAGGCCTTTTGTTGCCAGCAGAGCTAATAGCTCCCAGAATTTTTCCACCCTGTTTTTAATCTATTTTGCATTTAGAACAACCACCACCACTGCTAACTAGATCACTTAGGTAGCAAAATCTGCCAAATTGTCAATTCTAGTGAGCCAACTGAGCATATGATAGTCTCATAGCTTCAAGATTTTGATGATGTGTTTGTCTATTTTTATAATGACATTATTTGGTAGGTGTGAGAAGTTAGAGCTGACCAGTTTGAACATAAAACAGGTAGAATTTTGGGGCTGGATATGGTCATTTAAATGCCAAAGGGTTAATTCTAGATATTGCTTCTACAATTGGAATTTCATCTCTAGACCCACCACTGATCCAACTGGAAGAGCTAGGTTATCAGCATACAGGAGTTCCCATGGGCATCCGGTCTTAAACTCATCTGTTATATCTTGGAGGACTATAATGACACCCATCACTATCTACCTCCATTATTATTGATGCTCTTTTTACTCTCTCTGCCTGCACCACCCTCCCACTTCAATTCCCTCCTCTTTAACATCATACTCTTGCTCCCTTCACTCCACCCCATTCTGATTTTCTTTGCTCATCATCCACATATTTGTTCATCTCCATTCTTTGTTACATTCTCTTGGGTAAATGAACACATTGTGGAGTGATGGGGACTCTTTAATTTTTATGGACTACAAGATAACCTCATTCCCAGTATATTCTGTATGCTGTTGGTGATAAGAAGGATATCCATCCATAGAAAGCAAACCAAAATTGAAATGTATGAGCAAGACATGGTATTCTGACCTAGCTATAAGAGCTATGGCTCCCAATAAGAACTGACTCAAGACCATGATGATCCATCTGACCTATGCCAGCATAGAAAGCAGATGTAAAATGATAATATGTATATTTGTGTGTATTCAGTCAAAGGAAGTATACATTTTTTGAGGACCTGCTGTAAATATGTAATATCATATATATCTATAAATAGAGATGTGTTTGTATGTACAATATCACAATACTATACAGTTATACACACTGTATGTTAGTGTATGTATGATACTGTACAACTGTTTGTATGACACTGTACAACTGTACAGTATTATGCAAACAGTATGGTTCAGTATTGTCTAACACAGTGGTTCCCAAACTCTTTTGGGCTGACACTCCCTTGCCTCCCATGTCACATTCCTAGCGCCTCTGACCACTCACCAACACCACAAACAAGACCACTTTTCTTCAACTTAACCTAATTTTACATCCACTACTCTATTTGGCCACCCATTATCACCCCACTTTTCTTCAATGCAGCCCCACTGGATCTTTCCACCATGCCCAGAGGGGGCAGTAACACTTACTTTGGGAGCCACTGGTCTAACAATACAAAATGTGAATGTCTCCAAAACAGTGTAGAAGCCTGTTTCAGTTATGATGACTTTATCAAACTACAACAAATGAATGTTTTAATGAGATGGTAACAGTAAAATTGTGGCTTTCACCAACATTTGTAATGTCAGAGTTTGTCACAGAATATTTGTTATTGTTTAACGCCAGGTCTGCCCTGATCAGGATGAATGTATGATCAAAAGCATTCCTTAGTTGTGACCATCTCATCTTTTTAAGGATATACAGGTTTTCATTATCTAATGTGTCCTCATATATAAGGTGATTGGGGGAATTTTGGTTTCTAATTTCTAACAGGTTTAACAACCACGTAGAGGCTCTCTCTCTTTGGCTAATTATCAGTGAAAGTGGATTTGCTACGAATATATTTACTTTACATTATCATTGTTACTTTACAAGTAAAGCTATCTTTGAAATTAAGATTTTCTATCAGCTTTGAGGTGAAGATATGAGTGAAATTATTTGCAACTCTGTGTTCAAAATCTGTTTTTGTATGCCTGCTGTTATGTAGTTATGCAACTCATTCACAGTCAGTGTTTGCTTTTATATAGTCAGATAACTACCATTTCACAAGGAAGTGAGAGTTGTTTTTACTTGAAATTTTCAACTCTAGGTGACATATACCTAATTTAAATTGAGACTTTTGTTCTCTGTTGTACATTTATGTACAACTGAAAACAAGCAAGATTAGGCTTCTATCTAACTTATTAATCTATTTGTTTTGTTTTGTTTTTTATATTGCATATATGTTGTTTTTACTGTTTGTTTGGAGGATAAACCTATAACTTACCATTGACATTATGTGACAAACAACTTCAGATAGCCAACTGAAAATAGAACCTATTAAATCACAATCTTTTTTTTTTTTTGCCATCATATTTTATATGGTGAGTATAACAGCTTTGATTAATCAAAACTAAACCTATAATGAGGTGACGTAAACATTAGTGAACAGTGTTTAACTAAACCAAACACAAGCAAGGAAGACAATTCAAAATCAAAATTTTGTTTAATTACTTGAAATACTATTCAACATATCACTTTAGTAACAAAATGTTTCCAAACCTTTTGTCTTCATGCCATTTTCAAGATCCTGCTCAACATTACCACCATATCTATCTTACATATAAATGTAGCTGCCACATTTATAAATAACCCTCTCACACCACATTTTTTTATCATCCCACTGCTATCACAACTATAAATAGTAGTGAGTTTAACTCTGATCCCTGATGCACTCCAACCTTCACTTCAAACTCATCACTGTTCGCATTCTTTTACTGCAGAACTGTTCTCTCTCATATGACAGCATTACTATTATAACCTACCATTCCTATACACCTAACTCCCTTAATGCCCATATCAGTACTTCACAAAGGAACCCTATCAGAGTTTTTCTCCAGATCAACAAATGTAAGAAACAACTTCATCTTGTCTTTGTACTGCTGCTATAATTGTTTTATAATAAAAATTATATGTACATGTGTTGTGAGTGTATATATGCTCGGGTCTGTATGTGTATCTATACATACACACACAAGTGTGTTGAGGCAGTTTGCATACATAAGTTCATGGGATATATGCAGTTTGTCCTTTCTATTCTTCATAGTCTTTCAACTAATCCTGTACATTGACTACTGTATTCCAGTAATCTCACTATTCTGGAAGGTTCAGTGATGTTTCACACAGAACTAGGTTGATGTCATTTTAACTTGACTTTAATTAGAAATTCTTTACAAACAAATTAAAGTTGATAACTTCCTCCACTGTCTCTATCTCAGTTTTCACAGGTCATGTTGACCAAGTTTACAGAGACCATTATCCCCACCCACCCTCTAGTATTGTCTGTAATACTTCTTCCTGACTCTGTTTATACTAATGACATCAAAGAACGAACATACATTATCAGCCTAGCCTAGCTCTTGATCTTTATATATATATTTATATATGTGTGTATATATATATATTGTGCATGTGTGTTTGTGTGTGTTTTTATTTCTATTTTATTTCTCATAACTTGGTAACATTTGCCAGGTTCATCATTTCCATTCTGACATTTGCTGTAGTTATAGGCCTCATTCTGGTATTTGCCTGACTTACAAACCCCATTCTGCTGTTTGGTTGTTAGAAACTTCATTCCAATATTTACTGCAGTTACAAGCCCCCAAACCTGATATATGCATGTAGTTACAGTCAACATGCTAACTTGAAGCCATGCTAATAAGAGCATCTCAAACTCTAGATAATCAGAAAACAGGATCAGGCAAGAATTCTGTATCATGTAGTCAGTACAATGAAAGAAGGGCAAGGTGGACTCTGATAGATTGATACTAAATTAAAACTGAACTAACATCATTAACTGTTAACTTATTTAAGTGATATCCTTATTATCGATAAGTGTATTATGTGATAACATTGCAATTTTGATTTAATATTAATGTAAGACATTCTGTTTGTGATGGTAATAAGCACCTTACTGAAAAAAAGTTAGACTTGTACATGTCAGACAACATTATTAGTATCAGAATCGTTAGCACATGGGACAAAATGCTTAGCAGCTTTTTGTCCAACTTAATGCTCTGAGTTCAAACTCTGCCAAGGTCAGCTTTGCTTTTCGTCCATTTAGGCTTGGTAAAATTCCAGTTGAACACAAAATTACTGACTTTGTGCCAAAGTTTGAAACCATTATTATTATTATGTTATCCATTTTTACAAGCAGTAGTTGTTTACCTGTAGCAGCCATCTTTAGGGAGATACATATTAGCACATGTGCATAGATTTTTGCCAGACCTGTGTAAAGACATCAAAAAGCAAATGCAGTTCACTTGAATTTTGAATTTCTTTGGGAATATATTATTTTAAAAATTTTATCTGAAGTATTTATTTTCCTATAAAATCTCTTTCCATCTGATGCAAGTACTGTGCCTGTACTTAAATGTTTTTCATACATTCAACAGATTCTGTGGTTTTAATATCAATTACAAAATAGTTTTAGTAATAATTTAACAAATGGACTGCAGTATGTAATTATTTGGTTTATGGCGCAATTGAAAGAAAGAGCTAGCTTAATGTTTATATGCAATGTGTCTTTCTGATCTCACTGCTCCTACCCACCTCAGCCACTACTTCTTAATGTCATACTTGATTTGTTTCCTTGACAAACCATCATGTATGTAAGGGTGTGACATGCACACACACACACACACACAAGCACACACTCGTATATGTGACTTTTTCTCCTCTTCAGCCTCCCAAACAAAGACTCTTAAGAACTTTTTGGTGCCTAGACGGACATCTTTTCTCTTCTCACAAATACCTGGCCCTAGTTGTTTAGTGATCAAAGGTAACAGTAAATCATTGAGTGGAAATATTTGGACATAAGCAAGAGCCCATCGCCAGTTAGCAAACATTTGCACAAACTTTCTTTTTTGGTGCTGAAAACTGTCACCTAGCTATCCAATTACTCTTCCTATCAAGTCCACGACTTTAGAGCAGCCACAATGAGAAACCCTTAGAAATTAAGCATATACTGATGATTTTGTCCTTATAGCTGAATCTGTAGTAAGATGAGAGAAGGCATAAAAGGAAAACTTGGAATCAAAGGGCTTCAAAGTTAATTGAACAAAGTATTAGTAAGCAAGAAATTAGATAGGGCCCTGCTACCATTAGGGAAATGGCCTTGCTCAGTATGTAGAAAAGAAGTAAGTAGAAATTCAAAACAGTGTGCCCAATGCAAACTATGGATACACAAATAGTACAGTGGAATTATGGGCAGATGCACAAGCACAATAAATACTAAGAACACAGGAAATATATTTTCTGAGGTGCCCCAGGAGGATCCTTAGTGTCGGTAGTATACTCAACCACTTATACATTCATTTACCAAGTAGTTAACTCAGTTGATCAAACAACTAACTATCCATTTTTAAAACTGACGGAGGACCCACTACTATCATCATCTTCATCATCATGTTTGTGTTTATTGTTGTGTATTTTGACTATGTTATACAACTGCTTCACTGACCACAGTCATGGATCTATGGACACTATATTTTGTTCACACTCATAGCACCAACACTAGTGAAGTTGCAATGTAGCTCACAAGACCGAGATTCCTTTTGACTGAATGGGGCTACAATAAAGAGAGAGAGGTATTAGCTTTATGCTAGGAGATGAAAGGTTAAAGTATGAAAGAACCCCAATCACCCACCCCCACTCCACCCTTCACTCTTCCGGAACAGGTTGCTTGCAGTAGAAGAAATACATGGCTTCTCACATTATTCAAGAGTGGGTAGGAGTAATTGGGTTGAAGCTGGAAAGTGAGATAAGGGTGGTGCTGTCAAAAGTGTCAGGATGAACTCTGGCAGCAGCAGAACTGAAAGAATGACTGAGTAGAGGTTGCAAGAGGCTGGAGAGAGAAGAATGATTAGAAATGGAATCAAAGTGCGAATATACTAAATGATAAACAAGGGTTGAAGCAGCGAGAGTTGATGATAAATATGAGTTGGATGGAAAGTAAGGAAGAGTAGATGATGTTTAGAAATTGAGAAGAGTATAAGAGGTAAATGTAGTATTAGGTCAAGAGGTTATCAGTGTTACATATGAGTTGTAGAGGTGTTGTAGGTGCTGATTGGCAGTACAGGCGGGTGAAGAGCATCAGAAGAATAACAATTCAGTAGACAGGAGAGTTATGAGAGAAAAGGAAATGATGTGTAGCTGGGTAGGTTGCAAAAGCTTAAGAAGAGAGAAACATAATGCATAGGGAGAGTGAGTGATGTATGGTGATTGCCTTTCCGTGCTGACACGTATAGAACAGAACTCTTTGAGGTAGTGTTTTATGGCCAGATGCTCTTCTTGATGCTAAGCCTTTTAGTCATCTTTTACAACACACAGCGATATGGTGTGCCTATTCTAAAAGCAAAGACACACACACACACACGTGTGTGAATACATACACATATATATCATCATGCACATTCAGAGACATAATATAATATGCATATGGCAACAGGGAAATTATAAATAGGAACCGAGTTAAAATATGCAATCCTGTTTTCAAGTTGGTTTCCAAAGAATTTCAGGCAATAAGCCAGTTGTTGTTAGACTGCTTGGAGCAATCTCTATCATTAATCAATCAATGAGCATTGATGACAGCCTTACCATTATGTATTGACATGGAATGCCAGCCTGATAGAGGCTACTTTGGCTGGCAGCAATTGTATTTTATGTTTAGTTCTTCTCTGTCCATTCATTGTCTAAAGAATAGTCTTCTCTTTCTCTCTCTCTCTCTCTCTCTCTCTCAAATAAACATACACAAACACTATATATATATATATATACATACAGTCTTTATCTTACTTTCTCTTTGTCTTTCCCATCCTCTATCCATTCTTAACATTTGGTCAGTTTTCTTCCATTTGTCCCCATCATATTTCTATAAACTTTTACTATTTTTAGACTTATCTTTCATACAGAATCTATATTTTCCTCATTTTTCATTTTCTTTGATTTAACTGTGTGTGTGTGTGTGTGTGTGTGTGTGTGTGTGTGTGTGTGTGTGGAGGTTTTGGCTATGATATGATCCAATGCAGTATTGGCTGGCATTGTTCCATGACTAGCTACTCAAACGACACACCAACAACATTTATCAATAATGGTATTTCTGTAGATGATCTGAGTGAAGTATTCTCAGATACTGATTCCTTTCTTACTTGGAGCTAATTTTTGTCTGACAAGCAAGAAATGATTCTGTAGATGGGGGGAGGGGGTCATTTCAGCAATCAAATCATTTCATTTGAATTTCAGTGTAAGACATTTCATAAGTGATTAATTTGATAATTAGAATCTGGTGAGAGTGTACAGCCTGTTTGGTGGCACTGTAATCTGTATGGTTACACTGTGCTGTCAATATGGTGACATCATTTAGTACAATGTTAAAATCCATCATCTTGTATGTGTCACATTTCTTTCTCTTCTCAGTTGCTAACACCCCAATAGTCTTTGCTTATTCTCTCTATCTCACACAAACATACATGTGGTGACTTCTACTCAGGAGTACACAATGTAGACCCTTTGCTATTTAGACTAGACTCTTTGCTGTGTGGTTTGCTTCCCAGCTGCATGTTTTGGGATTCAGTCCCATTCCATGGCACCTTGGGCATGTGTCTTCTACTGTAGCTCTAAGCCAGTCAAATCTTTGTGAGTAGATCCAGTTGGCAGAAACTGAAAGAAGCTCCTTTTGTGTGCCTCTGTGTGTGTGTGTGTGTCTGCTTGTATCTTTGTCTTGACATGATGTCACAGTGTTAGTAAGCACTACTATCATGCTATCATGCAAGCAGTGTGTTTCTTTTACAATCTTTCATGAAAATATATTACCTTGCTTTAAAACGTGTAAAAATTCAGGTATTTGACCATGGGAAATCTGTCTGACCAATACAAGCATGGAAAATGAACATCAAAAATGATGATGATGATGATGTATCTCTCAGTCTATGTCACTCCCACCACTTTGTAATTTTCAGTTCACCATGCTTCCACTGCTGGAGCAGTCTTTTTTGGCCAGATCATCTTCAATAATGTGAATTGCCAATCAATATAGTCTTTTATCTTTTCCTGCATGTAATACAACCTCTTGAGATCAGTCTTCACCACTTCATCAAAAGTCTTTCTTCATTTCCCTCCACTACAGACTATATTTAATTTGAGCATATGACACTTCTTTATACAGTTGTCTTTATCTATAAATATCACATGCCTGTACCAGCACAGCTGTCTTTCTTACACACTACATCTGATTTTTATTATATCCATTTTTTTTCTCAACTTATTCAGTTACTCCATCATACCTGCACACTAACATTACACATCCAGTGCAGCATGCTTGTTTCATTCCTTTCTAGTCTCCACAAATCTTCTGCATTCAAAACCCATCTTGCACTGCCATGCAGCAGTGCACTTTGTGTATAAGCATTGTACAATCTGCCCTTTTCTATGAGGGAAACGCTTTTTGTTGCCAATTAGAGTTAATAACTCCCAGAGCTTTTTCGACACTCTCCTTACATTGGGTACTATACTCTAACACTCATTATTAGTGCTAATTTGTTCACCTAGATAATATATATATATATATGTGTGTGTGTAGAGTGTTAGGTGTGATGTACAGAATTAAATATTGAAAAAAAGTCGTCAGAATTTTGGAATAACTTCTTTCATTTATTTTATACATATATTAGCGCTTTCGTTCATCTTTCGAACTTATCAAATATAATTCTGTGAAAATACAGAGATCTTACTTATTTATATAAAACACGTGTTTTATATATATATATATAGATATATATATATATATATATATATATATAAGAGAGAGAGAGAGAGAGAGAGAGAGCTTCACACATAGTTTACTGTTTTTTACATCCACTTTTTTTTCTATTCAGGCAAATGTTTAATGAACCTTAATAGTATTTTATGGTTGGATACCCTTCCTGTTTCAACACTGAGTTGTATTTCAGGTCAGATATTTTTATTCCTTTCTTCACAAGAAACCGACAAGTCACAGGATCTAGTGTTTACAGGTGACATAAACAACTGCAACGTTGACTCAGTGTCAGTGGGGAAACACATGGAAGACAAACATACACACACACAAACTCACTCACACCCACACACACATACATGTGTGTGTAAGCATATGCATACAATAGGCTTCTGTACTGTTTCCATCTACTAATTTGGTACATACACACACACTATAGGTGCATGTATATTTACACTAAGATATACATACAGACACAGGTACATTCTCTCTTTCTCTCTTCCCACCCTTTCTCTCTCTCTCTCTCTCTCTCTCTCCCTCTCTCCCTCTCTCTCTCTCTCTCTCTCTCTCTCTCTCTCTCTCTCTCTCTCTCCATGATCCCCAATTGGAGACTCAAACTCTGAGTGGTGTATTAAGTACATCTGTAATACTGGTTGTTTTGGTGTGATTTACATTGTTACATTGCTCTCCCATACTCCTGCTGAGTATATATCACATTGTCAATCTGTCCGACACCTTGAAAGGTTTATACTTGCTGTCCAGTTATCATTAGCTTCAATTGATGCTCCTGCAGTTCCATATTTTTCACCCCCATTACAAATACTTTCTCGTTCATTCTACAACCAGAACAAAGTTACCTTTGTGCCAAATAATGTTGTAAAATTTAAACTTTGAATGAAACATACAAAAGCTGGATTTAAATTTAAAACACACACACACACAGCCTTGGTGAGTGTATTGTTCATTGTAAATATTAATTTTGACTATATGG
Source organism: Octopus bimaculoides (assembly GCF_046866305.1). Classification (NCBI taxonomy): domain Eukaryota; kingdom Metazoa; phylum Mollusca; class Cephalopoda; order Octopoda; family Octopodidae; genus Octopus; species Octopus bimaculoides. The sequence goes on along the minus strand of NC_142933.1, from coordinate 35,544,009 downwards.
TTTTTGACCACTCCTCTTTTCTGAGCAAAGCCTATGCATAACTTACACGTGTATATAGCTCAGAAAAAATGAATGATCATACATATATTCTCATATACACACACACCTAGGTGAGTGTATTGTTCATTGTAAATACTAATCTTGTCTATATGATCTTTGACCATTCTTCTTTTCTGAGCAATACATATGCATATGCTCACATGTGTATACAGCTCAGAAAAAATGAATGGTCATACATGTATTCCTGCACTCTCACACATGCACTCATGCATGCTTGCACACACACCTTCATTCATTCTTTCTTTGTCTTTCAGGCTCTAAAGAACGTTTCAAAATAGAGCTAAGAAGGCCAAAAGGGCAAGTGTTTAGGCCATAGTCATCACCAAGCCTAGGAAACAGCACACAACAGCAGGTGGGTTTGTTTAACTCTTTCCAATGAAATCATTTATTTAGAATTGATATTCACAATTGATAATAAAACTGAAGGAAATATTTGTAATTTTTATTAACACCTTGTATGACTCATTTGTTATTTCACACACATTTTCTTTCTCTGCCTATTTGATCTCTCTGGTCCCTTTTCTCTCTCACTTTCTCTCCCCTGCTGTATCATCCTCCCTATCTACCTCTCTGTCCTTCAGTCCTTTCCCTGATAAATTGCCAATCAGTTATATCTACAATTGCTACACACCTTCCATATATTCCTTTATCAAACTTTTATCACAAATAAGAATTGAATCTAAAAAGATATATTCCTCACCATACTAAGAAATTACATTGAAGTATAAATACACAGTTTAAAATGTCCCGGTGTAGTTACAGACTTCTTTATTACATTAATAAGCCAGTACTGTGAAAAAATAGGCCAGCTAATATTTAGCTGATCTGATCAGTTTGAAATACTATTAACAATGATGAAATTAAACCCATCTTTTCATTTGTTAGCTAACACCACACCATTAACTTCCAAGTCACATGATCTGAATCATGTCTAGAATCTTAGTGTAAAATTGCCACAATGAAATGGTAGCCTATTAAAAATGATTCCAGTTGTTGTGGTACTTCTACACTGAGAAATCGGGGTATTTATGAACATAAATTTATAGGGACAAAGATGAAAGATAACCTAATGTAATGTTACATGACATGTTCCAAATTCTTTTTCATTTCTCTGTAACATTATTGACAACACTAACAAGACAGATAAGTCTGGTCCAGGAAATATAAAGGTCATGGCTCTAGCTGTCAACCACAGTGATTTAGAGATCATCAGCTTCTTGAACAAGGATAGATCTTTTGTGTTCAGATTTGAGAAAGAATGGGAGACCTGCAAAAGAGGTGTCGTTTCTGGCCAAGAGAAAGAAATATTTTTAGTGGTCAGACATTATCATGATGGCTAAATTTTTATCCAGCAGGTCATGAAAGCCATTGAGGCCCATTGCCAAGCATTGCTGGGGTGGTGGAATCCACTATCAGGTATGTGGTGCAGAAGGTCATCAGGTCCAGGTGCAATGTGATGAGGGTGAAAACCATATGATTTTGTTGAAACTCTTGCTGAACAAGCTCAAGCACCTCAAGAAATCCACTTCAACCAGGGCCAGAACAGAATGTATGACAAGTGGTTCTGCAATGCCCATGACAATGCACACCAAGTTCCTACCCTGCTGATGATCTTGGGCTATGAGCAATGGGGGTTGTATCATGCATTTCATTTCTTCACACAGCCTCAGGATCATTACCATTGCCTGCATGGAGGTACTGGACACAGGGGTCAAATTCAGGAATGAGGAGATGGGCCAGGATGGAAAGGCAGTTTTGTTGATGCTTCATTAAACCTTCCTTCCCAACCATTTCTTTTCAATAATGATTCTTTGCAATGAGAATCTCCCCAGATAGGAACTGTAAATGTTGTCATGGTGACCAGTGCTGGAATGGTATTATTGATTGAGAAATTACTGCAAAACAACTGTCAAGAGAAAGGCAATTCTCTGAGGCTTAAGTTTTCCATTATATGGTATTGTTGTAACTGTCAACTGTTTGACATTATATCATTGTTTCTGAAGAATATATTGTAACCTGTGTCTACTGGACAGTATTGTACACATTGAAGACATACATGTCTTCTTGATATTATTGCATCTCTTTCAATAGTAATATATACTTTATACACACACCTGTGCAGCAACTTTGTCTGCATCTTTACTGAAATACTTGTTTATTTTCCCTGCTGTTATATCTTTGTAATTATACCTGGCTGCTTCTTTTTTTTTTTCTTTTGTTATTTTCACAATCTTTTATTATTCCCAACAAAAGGATTGCTTTAATTTATGTTTTCTATTACGTTGCTGTTATCTGTTGCAATGTCATGGCTTTGATGTTGCTGTATTACTGCATGTTCTCATAGAAATAGCAGGCAAAGATCAACAGACTGGTAATAACAATTATGATAATGGTGATGATAATATTTCTATAATAATATTGCAGCTTTAAAAAAAAAACACTTTTTATTTTCTTATTTTAAGTTTAAATTTTTAAGTAAAATTTGTTTTGTCTTGTTTCATTTTTGCTTGTTTTGTTTTGTTTTTTTTCTTGTTTTTTAATCTAAAATGAAGCAATTTGATATAGAATTTTTAATAGAAATAAAAATGAATTTGTTATCCAAGTATAATGTTAATTGGTTATACATGTCAGGAGGAGAAAAGAAATTTGAGGAGTTGAAATAAATAATTCAAATGTAGATGACAAGAGTAAGTCTATTGTTATAGCAGGTATTTACTGGAGTTAAAGTTATAGCAGTATTGGAGACAATCTCTCAGCAAAGCAATGAAGAAAATCTACTCTGATGCTCAAGCTGTAATAGTGACTAAACCTTCCTGAAATTACAACCTTTGTCTTAAAAAGAAAAGAGAAATTGATTAATGTTGCTCTAAAAGTAAGATGGTGTAGTCATGAATGGAATGCCTTTGATCATATTTCTGCTTGATGAAGATTGTCCTGGGGCTAAAACTACAACTTTTGGAGGGTTTTTTTTTATTCATGTTACCGAGTGTCACATAATTCTTAGTGAAAGATAGTTTTTTCTATTCTTTCTTTTGAAAACAAGGAATATCTCAACTGTACAGATTACTGATTCCAAGCTTGGTGGTGCTGAAACAGAAGCAGAAGTTTTAAAATATTGAGATTAAAATGATATTACAAAAAGCATTGGACAATTTTGTATCATACCTCCTCAAGTTTCCCGTCCTTCCCACTTAGGACGCTGACCCTCTAGAATTCTCTTCCTGCACATGTTTTCTCCTGCAGCCATCACCTTGTTCAAAAATAGCATTAACCATGTCAATCTCTGGCCCCTTTTTCCTAGTCTAATAAAAAACAAAAAAAAAATAGAACTCACTGCTGTTGTTAAGATGTGACATTTCAACAAATCTTTCATGCTGGCATGGGTTGGATGGTTCAACAGGATCCAACAAGATGGAGAACTGCATCGAGCTCCAGAGTTTTGACCTCATACCAATATAAAGAGTCAAACTAACTAATATTATCCCAGTTCTTCTTTTATTTATTTATCAAGTTTTATTTCATTTGTTGATGATGTATAAAAAATGCAGCAGCAGCAACACCATCATCATCATCATCATCATTGCTATCATCACAATTATCATCCTCAGCATTTATTCTTTATTTGTTTCTCTAAAATGTCCCTAATTCTAGGTTTCATTTATTAATGTTGTTTGTTTTTCAAAGACATTAATGAATTCTGCTGGTTGGATTCCTTTCATCCTGATTGTTGGAAATTTTAGAAATGTGTGTCTAGCATGTGTTGAGAATGACTGAAGATTTGTGGGGCCAAATGGCAACAGATTGGCAGAATTGTTAAAGCATTGGACAAAATACTTTCTGATATTTGTTTTTGTCTTTTTTATTTGAGTTCAAATACGACAAAAGTCAAATTTACCTTTTATCCTTCCACTGTCAATAAAATAAAGTACCATTCAAGTAGTGTGGTTGATTTGGTTGACTGATATTGATGTCTGTCATGCTTTCACAAGGAATATGATAGAACATGACTGTTTTTAATGATGTGTGTATTTTAAGATTTTAAAATACATAATTAAATAATGTCTGACACAAATGGACAAAAGAAAAATCAAGTGGCTAAAGCCAGATTAAAATTCATGATTATTTAATATATATTATATTTCTTTCTTTTTTATTTTTCCAATTGACAATATTTATTCTGAATTGTCTTTTAATGATTATAAAATCTAAATAATTGCTTATGTATTTTTCAGGTTTTATTGGATAAGAATGGCATCTTGATGATGGGCCAAAGTCCCTCCGCAGACCAACCAAATATCTTGGGAAATCACACTACAGCTAACACCACGGCAAATCAAACCAGTATCGAATCGGATAATTCGCACACTGAGCTGAAAGCCCAGCTACAATGCGATGGCAAAGGCATGAAGACTTGTTTAGAACTGGTCTTATCGATGAAAAATGGTAAATCTGCCAATGTGGAACCATCAACGGATACCGATGAACAAAAGCAGTCAAAACAGAAAGGTGAAAATTGGGTCAAAGAAACTGATTCTAATCATGGCCCAGATGCTAAATCAACAGAGGAGCAGCAACAGCAGCAATCAGTGGCTTCAAAGACTTCATCACCAAACAGTTGTGAGAAGGAAGCAACAGATATGAAACTTGGAAAATCTGATTCAGCTAATAACCAGAACAAACCAAAGTTTTCAGATGATACCAAAAGACTTGTGTTCAATAAAAATGCTAATCTACATGATGCAATTGGGGCTCTAATACGTAACTGTATTACAGAAACAAGCTTTCCACATGACGATGTCCAAGATAACCAACTGGAGAACAGACAAAATAAAGAAGTGTCTTCTGCTGGCATCTTGCCAGAAAAAAAGATTTCAATGAATGCTTCCTCTTATAAAAATTATGAATCAAATGTTGACAATTCCTGGAAATCTTCAGGCAGCTATTATTCTGACCATGGCCAGTCTGTGTCTGCTGGAAACAGACATGGACAGGATTTTGAATGCATCGAAACTGTTGCTCCAACTTCCAAGTCTTGGAGGGGTTCTGGTGAGATTGCCCGGAATGGCAACCAACCCTCAAAACAGATGTCAATCTCTCCAAGATCTGACATGATACATAAAGAAAAAATATATTCTTCAACAGAAACATCTGTAAAAACTTGTGGATCTCACGCAATAAATACCAGTGGACAAAGTGTTGTCCAGTTACAGGCATTCATTGATAAATGTCTTGAAAATACGTGGCAACAACAAAAAGTAGGTGTCAGTGAAAAGTTAAATGTTATCGGTAAAGGTCAGTTTTCTTACAACAACAACGAGCAACTGGGAGATCAATCCCAGCTTCACACTTCAAATGGCCATCTAGAAGAAATTTGTTATCCAGCAGATAGAAACCACCATTCACAGCAACTTTACCACCAAAACACACAGTCTGCTTTAGGATACTTTACTGATCGCAATGGACTTGATCCTACTCTGAGGAAAGACATAAATGATGGAAAATATATTAATCCGTATCAACTTAACCAGAAAAATGTCATGGAAAGTGTGCGACAACAACAACAGCAACAACAACAACATTACTATTCCACAAATGAAATGTCCGCTATGGCACCGCTTAGTCATTCTTACCCCAATATGACTAACCAAATTCATTCTGGTTCAGTTAAACAAAACCAACACAATACCAGTGATGGATTTGAGAGTGCTTTTGATGCCAAAGAGCTGATAAATAAAATATCATGTCAAGCAAGGGCTATCAATAAGTTTTTCAGCAACTCTGGTGAACCAACTGAACTATCTTACCACCATCCTGCTAAGATGGCTCCCCATTTGGCTATGAAAGTAGTTGATTCCCATGTTGACTATGCAAGTAAAAACCGAGGTATGCACTCCCCAGCTAGTAGTCCATCTCAGGGGATGAACCGAAGTCAAGAGAACCCAGTAGCTAGTCTGCAGAATCACAAGCAACGGATCATCTCTGAAGAACGTAGTGCTAGTTTTGTTGAACGGTTGAATCATGCTACAGTTGGTAAAGAACAGCCTGCTATTCTATCACCCTACCGACAATCTAAAGAAGACTCTACTAATTTAACTGATAATCAACAAAGAATTGCTCGCATGCACAGTGGACATTCCAGTTCTGATCTAATGCTTAGAGGAGCACAATCTCATTCACTACCTGTGTATGGTGCAAAAGATCATGCAGCTGAACGTTTGGCATATTATCAAACATCTCCAGTTATTACACCCTCAACAAATAATAATAGTGGTGTTAGTGGCAGTAATTCTTCTAGTGTTAGTACCCAGTCAAAATCAATGGAACGGATTCTGCCATTATCAGCACAACAAACTCCATACATGCACACACCTACAGGTGTGATAAAATGGGATGACCCTGTTGGTCTGAATGCACGTTATCATCAGATCTCCCCTTCAGCTGGACAGAATGTCAAAATGAGGACTGGTGTCCATGGTCTTCCGAGTCCACAAGAGGGAGATTATATTAATGGAGTTTCCATTTCAAAAACTCATTCGCCTCGCACTCATTCTAATTCATCACAACTTGGGGGTATGGTCACATCTTCTTTCCTGTCTTCATCTTCAACCCCATTAATTCCCCAGAAAGACAATCCTAACCCCATTTCCACCAACACTAAGCTACCATCTCTTTATGTTGATACTTTAAATAATACTGCTGCAGCAAATACCTCAGCTCTACGTTCAGCAAATCCTGCAGGCACATCAGTTCCACAGCGAAGACATACTGTTTCTGATATTGCAAACTATTCTTCCGAGCCTACTAAACTAGCTTCTACTAGCTTGCGGCCTCTGTCAGCCCCTGATGTTGCTGTCATCTCATCCAACTCTTTAACAATTTCTGGTATTCCTCATGCTACACGAACTGAGCCAGAGAATGTACTTGACCTCTCGGTGAAGTGCAAGGCTCCAAATGCATTGGAAAGTACTGCACCCAATGCCAACCTTCCTGCTGTTTCTGCTGTTGCTAGTGCAACTTCTAATTCCCAGTCTGTTTCCAATCAAGACCACCCCCTTGATTTATCCAAAAAGAAATCTGAAGAACAGCTGTATATGGTGGGAAGTGGTAAAGGAAGAGAGATGGTCTCTCCAGGAGGTAGTTTCCATCCTGGGACAGTAGGGAAATCCGTTCCAGCTAATATTTTATTGAAACATTTAGAGTACAGTGTACAGAAGTATTGTAGTAATATTGGTAACTCAAGTGGAGAGAGAATTACTACTGCAGCTACACAGCATTCCCTACACCATCCAGTACAACAACAACATCAACAACAACAACCATCACCAAGTCAATCTCAGCATTATCCACTCCACCCACACCACCAACAGCAGCAGCAGCAGCAGCAACAACAACAACAACAAAGTCCGCACACACAACACTTACATCTTGGTTATCAAAAGCAAGCACTGGCTTCTCCACAAATGATGCTATTGTCTCAACAATCCCGTAACGCAGACATGGTGTTACACCCTCAAGGTCAATATATCGGACGTAAAGACTTGCAACAACACGGTTACCTGAGTCCAGATGGTTCTAGGCACCCCTCACAACAAACATACCCAGTTTTCCGACAGCCTACACTTCCAGCTCTTTCTACAAAAGCTGTATCCCATATATCCCAGCAGCAGCAGCAACAACAACAGCAACTACAACAGCAGCAACAACAGCAGCAACTACAACAGCACCATCCACAACAACAGCAACAGACTTCTCAATTACAACAACAGCAACAGCAATCTCAATTACGGCACCAACCACCACAACAGTCTCAACAACAACAGCAACAGCAACAACAAACCCACCTCACTAACACTCAGCAACAACAAAATGTTGTTGTTCATCAAACCCAATCAACTAATGCAGCTTCACACAATGTCAGTGCCTACACAACTCAAGACTCACCTCAAAGATCTGCCAAAACTTTTGGCACTACTAATGATAAATCAGATACTAACAGTTCCAAGAAACATGATATCTCCAAGCATGAACCAGTACAAAATCTACTTGGCAGCCATGCCCCTGATGATGTTCTTTATCTTATCTGTAAGTTATGTGGTCAGACTTATGGGAGTCCGTACAGTTTTAGGAAACATTTCCGCAACCAGCATGGTTTTGAACCTCGTCCCCACCACACAGTAGTCCAGTCAATATCTGCTACCATATCATTATTAAAAAGTAAACCTTCCGATGGCAGCACCATTGTTAAAAGTGAAGACTCACTTCAGACAAGAAATATTGATGATAGTCTTACTGATATTAAAAAGATGAGCACTGAAGACAAGAAATTTGCCATGGAACTATCTACCGCCAACAATTCTTCATTTAAGGAGAGTGAAGAAGATGGATTGTCTCAAAATAGAAATCTTCTTGATAGTCAAATTTCAGGTGAAGAAGAAACCAAGTTTCTTGAATGTCCTGAATGTGGTAAGCAGTTTCAACTAAATGATTTTGGATCCTATAAAAAACATTGCCGGTCTCATGAACGAAACAAACATGGTGGAGCAATTTCAGAATATGCATTTGAAATATCGGCACCAATGTGGAAACATAATCTACCTGCTGATACAGAGGGGAGGCAGTGTTCTTCTGTACCCACTCCTGAAAGTATATCAAAAGAACGCTGTCCATCAGACTCAGGCTCCAGTATTTCTGTTGACCGTATTCTCAGACCAAACTCTTATAGTTTTGATGCATCAAAATCAGAATTATCTAGCAGATCACCATCTGTTAGCTCTCAAAATGATACTGCTGATGAGAAGTTAACTCTGCTCCCTTCTGTTGTAAACATTAAACATGAAAGTGAGGAATTGTATACAGAACAATTAAGTAAACAGAGTAACTCAGAGTGGCGAAGGGTTAGCATTAAAACTGAAGGGAAATGCCATGACTCTAAAGAAACAGAACAAACTGCTAGTGTTAGTGAAGACAATTGGTATCCATCTGACGATTCCAGCGATGAACACCGGTTAAAAATTGTTATGTCTGAGCTGGATGAGAGTAATCATGGAGTGTCTGTGAAAAAAGAAGAGGAGGCAGACAAACTGTCTACAGATAAAGACTGCACTATTACTGTTGACTCTTCAGAAAATGTCTGTGATCAAATGAATAAATCAGAAGAGAAGGACGATAACATTGTGAACAGCAGTAATTCCTCTAAAATTTCATCAGATAAAAGACAATCAGATAGTAGTGATGTAGGATGTGACAAACAAACTGAAGATACTGACAGTGAAATGTTTACGTATCGGCATAAGAAATTTCAAAAATTTGGAACTCAGTTTAAACGAAAAGATTGTAAAACAACTGAATCCCAAAACTCTTCTGTTGATAAAAAACGCCAGAAATTCTCTGAAGTTGGATGAAAAATTCTAATTCTTTAAAGAGAATTTTTGTTTTGTTTTTGTTTTTTTATTTTTTTATACCTTTGTCACTGTGAAGGTATGACAGGAATTAACAGTGATTTGGCACATTGTTTTGTCAATACTGGTTAAATAACACAATTCTAACATCAAGTGATGGAAAGACATTTGTAACCAAATTGTGATGATTATGAAGATGATGATGTTAATAATCATAATTAATGATTTGTTTGTTTTTGTTTATACTTTTTCCCCCCAAAAGAATTCTGCTAGAATTGATTTTCAACTACTGCCAGAGTGATTGTGTAAATCTCACCTTACATCACATTGTGAATTTGTACAAAGATTATGGTTAGATGTGGAGTTTACTGAACAGGAATATAATGAATTCCTTCTCATATTTTTAGTATTGTATCTGTTCTAAAGGTACCTTGTTGCTGATCTTCCTCCTCCTTCTCCTTCCTTTTCTCTCTGCTCCCAGTCTCTCTTTACTCCTTTTTTTTTTATGATTTTTCTCTCCCATCCATTCCACCAGCTGCATTTTCCTCAACTGTTTACTATAAGTTTTCTTCTTTTTTTTTTTTTTTTTTTTTTTATCATGAGGGAAATGCTAGTTGTCTCAACATAAAGTCACCATAATTCTTTCTGAAGGGAAATAAACCAGATTTACCCTGAATCATTAAATCATGACAGTCTTTTCAGTTTTCAATAATGTTTTGGTGATAAGCTTTAAGAAGTTATTTTAGCAAAATATTGAAGGGAAATGAATATAATTTTGAACCAAACAAATAAGAGAAATATTTCCTTAGAGCAAAAGACATCAGCATTTTCATATGCATTCTTTTCTTTTTAGACATGTAAATTATTATTTTTATTATTATAACTGACGTGATGAGTTGGCAGAATCATTAGAGCATAAGAAAAAGTGCTTTGTTCCAGCTCTTTACATTCTCAGTTCAAATTCTACTGAAGCCATGTTTGCCTTTCATCCTGTCAGGATTAATAAAATAAAGTACCAATCAGGTACTGGGATCAATGGTATCAACTACTCTCCTTTCCCTCAAAACTTCTAGGTTTGTGCTAAAATTTTAAACTATTATTATTATTATACAAGGTGACGAACTTGCAGAATTGTTAGCATGTCAGGCAAAATGCTTAGCGAACTTTACATTCTGAGTTCAAATTCCACTGAGGTCGACTTTGTCTTTCATCCTTCCAGGGTCAATAAAATAAGTACCAGTTAAATACTGGGGTCGATGTAATCGATGTACCCCTTCCCCAAAAATTTCAGGCCTTGTACCTATAGAAAAAAGAATTATTATTATTATATGAAAACTCACAGCTTATTTTGCTGGGCATGATGGTAAGTGTCAACTGTCCACAGCCAGCAGACTAAGGTGACACTTGTTTACTGGTCAGGCTTCAAGAACTCTGCGAAGAATTCTTGCAGTTCCAAGCAATGCTGATTTTTGTAGGTGTCCTACCTTCACACTTGCACCAATCTTTTTCAGCCATGTTGGTAATTGAGTGCTGATACTTCCAAGTGCACCAATTACTATTGGTATCACGTCTACTCTCTTCATTGGCCACAACCTTCGTATTTCCCACTTTAGATCATCATAGTTGTTTATTTTTTTCTTCTTTCACATTGCTGACAATTACAGACCAATTGTTATTATTATTATTATTATTATTATTATTATACACTCAACAGATTAGATTGTTGGAAAAGAAAAGAATCCTAACATCGGGCTACAAGTTACCTTAGATGCCAAGAACCTTCCAAAGTATCCTAGCTTCTGCAACTGTACTAAACTGGGTTTTATGCCTATTTCCTCTATCCATCTGTTCAGATCTTTAGGGACAGTTCCCAATGCACCTTTTTTTTTTTTTTTTTTTTTAATTCAAGTGGTGAACTGGCAAAATCATTAGCACACCAGGCAAAATGCTTTATGACTTTTCAGCCATCTTAACAGTCTAAGTTCAAATTTCACCATGGTCAATTTTGCCTTTCATCCTTTCGGGATCAATAAAATAAGTACCAGCCAAGTACTGGAGTCAATGTAACTGACTGTCCCCTACCCCCTAAATTTCAGGCCTTGTGCCTATTGTAGAAAGGATTATTATTATTATTCCATGGAGGTCAACTTTGCTTTTCATCCTTTTGAGGTTAAGGAAATTAGTACCATTTTAGCACTAGGGTTGATGTAATTGACTTGCTCCTTCCCCTAAATTTCAGAAATTATTATTATTATTATTATTATTATTATTAAAGGCAGCTTGTTGGCAGAATGTGGTCAGTGGTATCAACTAACTCCCTCCTCTCAATTAGCTTTGGGCCTAAATTACAAACAATATTTTTGCTGCTGCTGTTGTTAGAATCAGTGGAGTGCTGACAAAATGACATGCTGTAGTTAAATGTCTATTTCTCTTCTTCTGAGTTCAAATACTCCTAGTGTCAATGAAATAAGCTACCAGTCAAGTACTGGGGTTGATTTAATCAGTTATACCCACCCCATGGTTTATCACATTGTGCTCCTACAATAGTTATTATGGTTCTGTTGTAGGATCACTGTTTAAGATTTTAACATCAGTTGGTACATAGAGAAAAAATGTATAAAGTGAACTCATACTGAATATTCTGGAAGTGAAGATAGCAAGTTCTACATTTTAATAAGACAGCTTATAACGACCTGAATGGCAAAACATACTACATAGTATCGAGTAAGTTTTGTAGTGTGATATACAAACATCTATACACACACACACACATAACATGCATGCACATGGTTCCACATAGTAAGCAAACCTAACAGAAATAATATAGAAATTAAGGTTGAAATATCTATTAAGGATGATGTCAATTTGTCATTCAGTTAGTGAGGCAAACACATAGCAATATCATTTTAAAATGAGACAAGGACAATAACAATGTAGGTACAGGAGGTGGGGAACAGTGAAACACTTAATTTGATTAAGCAATTCTTGAAAATGTTCACAAACTACTAGCTACATATGTTAGTCATTGGCATACAATGTTGAAGGAAAAATGCCATATTTGTAGTTAAACAACTGCAAGAGAATTTCTTAACTAAGAAAAAAAGAAACCACTCTAATTTATAATTGTTGATCAAGAGATGCCTTCACACATCTTCCAGTACTCTAAAGTTCAGTGAATTCTGCAAAATACTTATAGAATTAAGTCACGCACTTGGCAGTAAATTTTAGTAAAGAATTTACTGTTTTGCAATACGATAACAGATTTTGTCCTCAGCTTTGTTTGTTCTTCGTAATTTTTTAATTAATTTCAGGATTGCTCTCCCTCACAAAAGGAATATCATCACAGAAACAGTTCCAAACTTGCAAGAATGATCCAGAATTCAAAGATGAACATAACAAAGAACAAACTATTAATAACAATGGCCTCAATATCCCAGTGGCGTCTAGGATGTTGTGGATTGTGTACATTTAAAAATGTGGTAGAATTTCTGACAGACTGATTGAGATCTAGGAGTTCAAATGAGACAAACAGAAGTATTTAATTGTAAGAGTGTCCATAAAATGAAGTGACAATGGCTCACTAGAAATAACTGGTAGTGTCTGCTATTAGGTGAAATTATTAGTATGGAAACTGTTTAGTAGTTTAGAAAGGAATTTCTGTAAAAGACAGTCTATAAAGCATGTGTAGGGTTTGTGATACTATATGGTAGAGAGACAAGTTACATTAAATGTAAGAAGATCTGGTGAGAAATGAGATATGATAGCTGTGTAATATTAACCTACATGAAGGCAAAGCTGGCAGAATGGTTAGAATGCTGGACAAAATGCTTAGCAGCATCTCATATTCTTTACATTTTGAATTTGAATTCTGCCAGGGTTGACCTTGGCTTTCATCCTTTCGGAGTCAATGTAATCAACTTACTCTCCCTCCGAACCCCCCACCCCCACCCCGAAAGTGCTGGCCTTGTGCCAAAATTTGAAACCAATATTAACCTACATGAATGGTGAATCACAAGTGGAGTTTTGAGCTTCGTGTTAAAGACATGACTAGTAATAGTAGTTGCAGTGTGCAAGTGAGATAACCATGTAGATATTGCCATAAGAAGTAATATGTGTAAAAGGTTGAAAACCTACTTTTTCATTACGTGCAAATGTGAACAGCACTAGAGAATTATATTGAAATTAATAGCAAAGTTAGATTTCATGGATAAGATGATAAATTAGTGAATTAGAAGAGTCGTTAGGGCATCAGATGAAATACTTCACACTATTTCAGCTCTCTGTACTCTTGAGTTCAAATCCCACCAACTTCAGTTTTGCTTTCTATTCCTTCTGAGTCAATAAAAAAAATGTGCCAATTGAAGGCAGTGGAATGACAGAAGTGTAAGAACGTCAAACCAGATGTCATATAGTGATTGTTTCAACACTTTGCATTTGGGGTCAAATCCTGCCATGGTCTACATGGATGGTTGACTTAACCTATTGCTCAATTTAACACTCACTTGGTTGCAAGCATTTAGTTCCGGTCCCTGGTTTGAGGATACTTTCTTCCGTCACCTACCACTCTTAGAAGCCTCGAGAACAATAGGTGAAGGAGGAAGGTTTTCTGAGTAGAAGAAATTTTTTTTAAAAAAGTATGTTGACAAGTCATATTATGCAGTGCAATGGATTCACAGTCTGTGAATGTTGGGGGAACAAAAAAAAAAAACATCTGTGGACACCGTTACAGCCAAGTCACAAATGAATTTACCGTCTGTTAAAGGTGGAGGAAAAGCAAACATCTGTGAACTTAGTCACGTCCAGGTCACAACTGAAATCAGTGTTTTGGAGTTCTTTCTTTAACAGGAGATGAAACGTTTCACTGTTTTTTGTAATAGAGGACATGCTAATTGAAATGTCTTTTTGGAACAAAGAGGTGTTGAAATAACTGTTGTGTATAGCTGGTAGTTTGTTTTTATCTGTATCCGATCTAATGAGAAACAAAACGAACCAAGGACAGTGCCTTGTAGTTATTACATGTATAAATGCAGACGTTTCACTTCGGTAACCACTGTCGCCAGCGGTCGTTTAAACTCGAGAATTTAAGCGAAAGCAGAGTTGTTCCCCTTGACATAATCTGCTCGTTCCCCAAAGACAAAAATGAATTAAGAGAAATAACTCTGAGTGACCCAGTCACATATTTGAACACTATAGTATAAATTTTTGATTTATTTAGAGAAGAAAAAGAAAATCTCCGCTTCTAGACGATATGTTGTTACCGAATTGCAATTAAAACCAGCTCTACGAGGGAAGAGGAGACATTCTCAAGTATTCTTCAAAATTGACATGCCATCAAAGAAAAGATAGAAATTTTCTTATTTAACTTGCAGTCAGGAGTGTTATATTCATCTTTGTAGATATTTTCGGGAACAACAATAGAACAGACCAGTTTCATCGACATTGTAAAATAATGCTATCACGATCAAATAAGCCCATATGATAAATTTTCTAAATGGCTCAATTAAGGAAGCATCTACATTTAATGATTCACCACGTTTTCTTATTCACATCGCCAGGCTTTTTCTAAAATGTTACAGCAAGCTATCGTTTACCATAACAATTTTTTTAGCCCCGTTTGTTTCACATACAAATTCAAATTCAAGGCTTCATATATTAACACCACTAGACTTCTGCTGAACACACCACTTATACACTTCTTTTGTAGTTTTATCTGGTCTAACTTCCATGTATTTTCTACTACGCACTGCAGAGACACGTTTAATGTTATAATAATCATCATCATCATCGTTTAACGTCCGCTTTCCATGCTGGCATAGGTTGGACGGTTTGACTGAGGACTAGTGAGCTAGAGGCTGTACCAGGCTCAATCTGATCTGGCAAAGTTTCTACAGCTGGATGCCCTTCCTAACGCCAACCACTCCGAGAGTGTCGTGGGTGCTTATACGTGTATACGAGCGCCAGTCAGGCGGTTCTGGCAACGACCACGCTCAAAAGGTGTTTTTACGTGCTACTAGCACGGGAGCCAGTCCGGCGGCACTGGCAACGACCACGCTCGAATGTTCCTTTTCACGTGCCACCGGCATATGTGCCGGTAAGGCGTCGCTGGCAACGATCACACTCGAACGGTGTTACTCCCGTGTCACCGACACGGGAGCCAATCTGTGGTCCTGGCAACGATCACGCTCGGATGTGCTTTTAACGTTCCACTGGCACAAGTGCCAATCAGGCGGTACTGTCATCGGCCACGTCAGCAAACTTTTATAAAGAAAAATTTCGCAATTAAGCCTTTGATTTGGATATATCGGAAGTGCCTTACTTTTTAATAGCTAAATACCTACTACTATACGACGTCTTCTAATTAATTTATCAATTAGTGCTAACTTCTATCCCATTTAAATTCGTATACTTCTTTTTGACTTCTTCAACATTTGATGCCATTTTAAAATTAAGTATTGCAAAGTTTAGAACAATAAAGTAATAATTCAGAAATCACAGAAATTCTGTATACAACCTAACAGCACAATAATGTGTACCAGTCAGTAACATGCTACACGAAATAAATACAATACAGGCCCATCTATACACGTACATACACACACTAGCCGCCCTCCACTGAGTGGTTAAAAAAAAATGCATCAGGGAGCCCTTACACTTGACATGCCAGAAACAGCAGCAAAATTTACGTGCGCGTGTGTGTGTGACATTTTGATAAAAACGTAAAGTTTCTTTTACTCATAATAAAGTTGTGAAAACATTTTCTTCTATTAGTACACACACATACGCATGAGAAAGAGAGAGTGAGTGAGTGAATGAATGAGAGTTCTTATGAGACGTAGGGAAAACATTCTCAAATCACTTAAGCAGTCAATTAACAGAAAACCAACTATCCTGCCTAATAAGGACACTTAGAAATAGAGAACAAATTTAAATACTCTCATGAAAGGGAGAGAAGAAATATAAAGAAAACTTACTAGGAATATAAAAGCAAGCCCTAAAGTTTTCTACAAATTTCTTTGAAAATCATCCACAGGACAACCTAATACAAAGTGATTCCATCATTCCAAAGAAACAACTGACTAACAACAGACCCCAAAAGAATAACCAAACTACTGAATGAGCAGTTCTACATTATTTTTACCTTCCCACTAGGACAAATGCAGGTGAACAAGCCAAATGAGTTCTTTCACACCATAGATCTACATAAAGAAGCAGCAACCATCAATTACATTGGCGTAAAAGTAGATGGAATATTGACAATAGAGCTGGCAGAATCATTAGCACGCCGAGCAAATTGCTTAGTGGCATTTCGTCTATGTTCTGAGTTCAAATTCTGCTAAGGCCTACTTTGCCTTTCATCCTTCCGAGGTTGATAAAATAAGTACCAGTTGAACACTGGGGTCGATGCAATCGACTTATTCCCCGAAATTGACAACAAATGAAATGAACTTAAACTCAGCAATAGGGCTCGAAAACTTGCATGTAAACAAGTTCTTGTTAAGCCACTTCAGATACTATTTGTAAGTTTCTTGGTAAGTTGGAAATGTCCATAAAAGTTAATGGAGGCATAACATCCCCTGTTCATAAAGTGGGGAATAGAGTAAGTGCTAAAATTTACAGGCTTATCTCTCTGACTTCACATATCAGCAGAGTCATGAAACAACTTATCAGAAAACTAATCACATTCTCAGAAGAACGTCACTAATACACAATATCACTTTTACTCACGAAGAAGTTGCCTTACACAGCTCCTGCATCACTACGACTGGGTGCAGAATTAGCTGTTCAACCATATAGATTTGACCATGTGTGTTGTGTCACAAGCTGCATGTTTTCCGCATAGTTGGAAAAATTAGAATTGTTTGTAAGGGTGATAACTAAGAACTATTAAGGGAGATAATTCATAACTTTCATCTGATTCTTGCAGAAAATAAGGAATTTTAAGTACCAAAGCAATTAATTTTTCTTGCTGATATTTTGCAAAATCAACATTATTAGTTCCAAAAAATATTTTTTTCGAATTTAATTCATTATATTCCATAACTTACGACATAAAACGACAAAATTCTATATCAAGTATTCTAAAAAAAAACATTTATATATAAACGACGCAGGCGTGGCAATGCGGTAAGACATTTGCTTCCCAACTACATGCTTCCAGTTTGAATCCCACTGTGTGACATCTTGGGCAAGTATCTCGTACTATAGTCCTGAACCAAAACTTTGTGGGTGGGTTTGGTAAACAGAAACTGAAGGAAGCCCGTCGTGTGTGTGTTGGTGTGTTTATGTACCCATCACTTAGCGATTCAGCAAAAGAGACAAATAGGACACGTACCAGACTTATAAAAAAAAAAAATAATAAATGCTAGGGTCGATTTGTTCAGTCAAACCCTTCAAGGCTGTGCCCCCAGCACGGTCACAGTCCAGTAACTGAAACAAGTAAAAACTAAATTATCAAAAAACGGAGACAGGGCCAAAAAACTGAGGATTCAATGTAGTTGATTTATATCAACCTCAGTATATGTGATTGCTGCTTTATTTTATTGCCCCTAGAAGCATTTTAAGTAAAGGTGAACTCATTATTTATGGCAGTGTTCAGTTTTCAGTACATTTCCAACAGTAAACCATATGCTAGCCGTTTGGATTGTATTATTAAATGCAATGTTGATCTATCATATCAAAATAGTGGATTAACTACTGCAGGGTGACCACTTTATTTCTTTCACATGTGAGGATGTATTTTTAACATTTCCAGATATTTCTACAATAAATATATATATATATTAGGAAAAATTACTAACAATGAAAAATAAGGTTCAATTAAGCTGCATCATTCACTAGAAACTTTACCATTCCTAAATAAATTATTTATTGAACCAAAACTAACATTCCTGGCAGTTACTCCAGAACAAGGATAAGAGGCCATTCCTGGCAGTTACTCCAGAACACTGATGATCAAGGTATACTCTTATCCTAAACAAACTATTCAGCCTCTTTCTTTCTATATACATTTGCTTGATCATACAGTTAGGTCATGTTTGATATCCTAGAAAAGACACATTTTCATACCTCTTAATAGCATCCTGTTATTTCCAGTCTAACATTTCCAAAAATCTACACTTTTTTAGCTTCGCCAATTTGACATCCAAAAAACCCATATCCAACAGTCCAAGTTTAGATAAGCAACACAGAGTAGGAAGGACTCAATACAGTAAAATGCTTAACTGTTTCATAAGCTTGCAGTGAGAAGTTGATGGGGATTTTTGTAGGTTGAAGGTGGATTAGGTTTGTCCTTAGATATAATCTAGTATTATGTCTACGATTATACTCCATCAAAGTGACATTATCACTAAATATCCATGATATGAAGTCTACAGAGTATTCCTATAACTTAATTTATTGTGGTGCACACGTTTTACTACTAAAACCCAGACATCAACCTATTTCCATTAAAGTTTATTTAACTAATTCTTTCCATTGCATTTTTACCTACTTAAACCCATCACATATATGACCGCTACCATGTACAACACTTCTGTCTTTGCACTCCACAATACATTCTATATAACTTCACACATATGGCACATCATCCTAGCCACCTCCTTCGTAAGCAATGGCCAGTGGCCTTATTTCAGAGATAATAGAACAAAAATTCATTCCAACAATACAATAATTTTCTAAATGGGATATTTTAGGAATCCATCAAAAATCAGTTTTACTTTATAAAGTGACATTGATTTATGATCAGGTAAAAACGTAATTAAAATCAATTTATAAAAAATTAAAATTAAATTAAGCTTTACGGAGTAAAATATATATAAACATATAGTTTTAGGGAAAAGAACCAAGGTTCATGAACTCATCGATTATGAAACACGATTAGTTGTGAGACACGTGTAGTCATTTTATTATCTTTATCTTATATTTACTTTGTATAATATTATACTCATTTATTGTGCTTTTAATTATAAATTTTTCTATATGTGACAGTGGATTTTCATCGATGAGTTCATGAACCTTGGTTCTTTTCCCTAAAACTATATATATATATATATATATATATATATATATATATATATATTGCCAATATAATCAGATACATTTAGTCATTGCTTGTACAGGTCAAACAATTTGGAGTAGATTTTTCAGATCTATTTTAAAACGGGGGCCACATTTTTCATTAATGTTTTACGTAGTGTTTTTGGTACCGAAAGACTTTCAAACTTCGTATACTTATCTATTTTGTGTTATAGAACAGAAAAATATTTTTGTATTCGAATTTATTTCATGTAAAAAATTGTCTTATTTCAATAATTTCAACCAATCACTGACAAGTATTCAGTTGTTTACATTTACTCCTTTGGCTGATTAAGCAATGTAAAGCGTATTTAATCTCCATACCTTCGTTTTATTTGCTTTTTTTCATTTTAAATTTGCTTTAACCCTAACCCTAGGGTTAGGGTTAGGGTTAATTGTTTCAGAATCGTTTGTTTATGTAGTCGGCGCTTAATGTATATCGGCTAAATGGACGTCAGTGATTGGTTGAAATTACAGAAATACGACAACTTTAACATGGAATAACTTATGAATTTCTTTTTTGTTTAAGAAGACTAAGAGAAAAAGATGTTTTATATGACACATTCTACCAGTGTTCCAAGTTTCAAAGTGTTTCATTAATGAAAAATGTGTCCCCCCGTTTTAAAAAAGATACGATTTTTCAATGACCTGATCCCCTATTGTCCTGACTTAACCCCATCTATCATCTGTTTGCCATCATGAAAAAACACTTGGCTGGGAACCAGTATCACAGTGATGATGACTTTTTGACCAAAAGGATGTAAGCTTCTTCACCAATGAGATCCAAGCACTGCAACACCAATGGAAGTGTGTGGACCACAAGGGAAAACTATGTTGAAAAATAAACCTCATTTGATCACATCAGAGTACCTTGGTCAGCTTGCCAACCTTCATATGATCTGGGTGACACACTGCAAATAAAACCAGTCGACATTGTTATATTTAGGAAACCAAGGTGATACTTAACAGATAGTTAGAAGGGCCTGAGATTTGTGGGAGCTTTTGCACCTCTTCTATCAGCTTCATCCACACAATCTTTGCATGCTAACATTAATGAGCAAGATGTTCTTGGGAAAGAAATCTTGCCTACTTACTCCATTTGAGGCACAAACATCCATGTCCCACCTTCATTCTTATGCTGCTCTTGTCCAGAACCACTGACTTACCATCCAGGTCTAAGAAAATCACACTTCAAAACAATGTGAATAGCTAAGCTTTACATTTGTTAGAATAATCTGAATGCTAAAGGGTTAAAATTTCCCAAGTCATATAGAAAAGTTTAAACGTGATAAACTTCTGGTGTGGTTCTCACTAGAAGTCTCCCTTGTAGGGCTTTTGATATGGTTACCACATCAAGGCCCTCACCTAAGGTAAACATTTTGCCTTTGAGTGTACATGTTCCATTAACTTCATTAATTATTTTAGGTGTTCACTGCAGAGTTGTTGTTACTGTTGGCTTTTTTCACTTCTTGTTGCTGTTGTTTCCGCTGTTCTTAATGTGTCTCCTTCAGTTGCTGTGACTGATGTTGTAGCTGCTGTTCCTTAGTGATGATATTGTTGGTTTGTCTCTAGCTGTTGTGCTTAACCCTTTAGCATTCAGATTACTCTGCTAAATGTAATGCTTATTTATTCACATTGTTTTGAATTGACTATGCAATATCTTGTAGCTTCAAGATTTTTATAATGTAATTGTTTTTATTTTTAGAACGACATGGTAGAATAGCTGTGAGAGGCAGGATGTGGCCAGTTTGAACATAAAATAGGTAGAATATTTGGGCCAGATATGGCTAGTTTAAATGCTGAAGGGTTAATGTAGTTTCTTTTCCTGAAGTTATTGTGTTGTAAGTGTTCATTTGTTGACTGGTTTCATTGTTTGGCTGCATCTTTTGGGGAGTTGTTTAACTTGGTACAACTGACCTTTTGGCAAGAGGAGGCAAACAACTTCTCTTCCTTTTTGAGTCTTTCTACAATGTGCCAGCTCAACACATTTGTAACATTTACCACCTCTAGATCTAAAGGCTTTGAAAACATGGAAGGAGCACTAACGTTTGCTTTGCATGGTTTTGTTACTGCTGTTGGTATTGTTGTTGCTATGGCTGTTATTGCTGGTGGTGGTCGTGGTGGTAGGAAGACTAGTTTCTCTGCATGTATGTGCAGAGGAAGCCATTGTTGGATATTTTTGTCTTCGTGCCACTGCCTCTGTTGATTTACTTGCAGAAGTAAGGATATTAGTAGCAGTGATGATCTGAAACACTCAGCTCTTTTCTCTCCCATCGAGCAGAAAGTCTTGAGGTGATCTATTTTGCCACACATTTAACACTTTGGCTTTCTCCTTGTTGTAACCACTTACATTTCCATACACTTTTTGAGGACAGACTTTACTGTCAGCAATCACGCCATGCTCCTCAGTCATCGCCACCACTTCAGCTTGATCCCTACGTGGTGACACACTGATGAACTGTATTTTCATTGTCCGTCTTCCCAGGTATAATGGGATTGTGATAAACACTTGGTAATAGCTATGCGCCTGGCTTCCACCTTGTTCTTACAAACAACTACTGTCCCATGTTCCTCTATCTTACAATAGACACACACATACATATATATATATATATATATATACGGTGTTCACAAGGTCTGGGTACATTGAGTAAATAAAATAACATAATTAAATATAAGAAATAATAATTTCTTAAAGTATGTGTTAATCCCCATGTACCTAAACTTTGTGGACACCCTGTTTATATATACATATATATATATATATATATATATATATATATATATATATATATATACTACAGTAGACCACACTATCTGCAGGCAGTTTTCTATTTGTGCTGGATTAGGATATTGGTAATTTTATTTCCTTTTGATTTTCAATTTGTAAACAATGTTTTGTTTTGTTTAGTTTAGTTTCTTGGTGCTTTATACCTCAGCAACTGGAAGTTTCAATCCCAAGGATGTAATATCACATTCATACATTTTTTTTTTTTGCATATACTTGCTTGTAACTAAGTGACAAGTTAATACACTCACTGCTGTTTATTAAAGCAGCAAATGAAGTTTTCATTTTGCTCTCACTGCTACTATTGTTTCTTCTTACTTCAGAAAAGCAGATGAACAGGCACCAGTGTTTCTATTACTCTCCTTTGACGTTATCTGTTACTGTCATAGTTACCACAACCGTGTTCTGAGTAAGACTATCACTTGATGAACACATGGCTCTGCTTCTTTCCTTTGTGTATTTACACTCTTTCAATTACTCGGCATTACAGTCCTAAGCACTGAATATAATTTCTTCACAAACATCCATGTTATTTTTTCAAACAAAAACAAACAATTCTGCAAAACAAAATTTAAGACCAGACTTCCTCCACTATGTGGCAGGAGGGAGAATGTCAGAAATCTCACCAAAAGAAGTGAGCTTGTTATTCTATTCAGGTGACAAAAATTTTAAACCAAATACATTCCAATATGAGTGACTGAGTTGAGATCAAGTATACCTTTCGTATGTCAAACATAATAATATTAATAATAAACAACCATAAAGTTATATTACGTTTTTTTTTTTGTTTAATATATAATAAAAAGATGACATCTTTTATTGCTGGAAGTTCTATGAACTACAGGTGACTGAAATATTGGCCAAAATGTGATAACTAGAAAATATTCACTTAACATTTCTGAAATGTTTCTGTAAACATTTAGCTGAAATTTTTTTTAAAAAAACCAAAAGATGATAACAAAAGAGGAAGATGGTTAATTAAGAGAGTAAGTTAATTGTGTTGGAAGATAGATACAGGTTGATGTAAGAAAGGAACAAAAAATGAACAATGATGCGATTGAGATGACTGATTTGTTCTTTCACTAGATAATGAATTTATAAGAGAAACTATAATGACTGTTGAAAACAGCAGCAAGACATTGAGGTGAACAAGTCCAGCTGTGGGTAAACAGTGTGATCCAGGTGATATCACTGATGTATTGGGAAAAACAGAGTTGTTAGAGATAGAAGTAGAGTGACACGATGATGAGACAGATGATATTATGATGATGATAATAATAATAATGGTGGTGGTGGTGATGATGATGATGATAATAATGATGATGATGAATAGTAGTAATATCATCACTACTATTTGTAGGAAGATTGGCTGTGACAGTAAAATAGATCAGTTTCCTAACAAAACAGAGCTGTTCCATAACTTTTAATAGTATGGCTGACAGTAACTATAAGTGTATATCTAGAAATAAAACAGTGGTATGATGAAGCTAAGGTGATTGGAAAGAGAAAAGGTGAGTGAAAAGAAAACACTGTGTGGCTTAAAGATCTATGGTTTAGGTGAAGGGGTAGCAGGAGATTGGACCACCATACTATCAGCAACATCTGTTGCAGTAGCAGCGCCTGAAAATTTAAAAAAAAAAATTTTTTTAAATCAATAAAAGAAAAATTGTTGAGAGAATGATAACTTATGTTCATTGTGTATATGGAAAGGGTACTATTATTATTATTAGAAACATATTAGTAATTAACCCGTTGCTTGTTCTGTGTATCATGTGATATACAAGACATATTTTATGAAAATGCTTTGGACAGGCAAAGTGTTAAGTAATGCTGTTACAAACATCAACTCTGCTGAAAATATGTCACATAATTATTCCTAATCAATTAAACCTTGACAAAGTAGAGTTAAATCTTTATGCTGCAAACACATTCTTCTAATATTTTAAAATATTATATGCTAATTTTTCAGACAAAAATTATATGCAAACAAAATAAGTGTAACACTGAAAATTTCAGAATAAGTTGATGCATCATGACTAATAAAATTGACCCCAGATCATTTACATCCTACTTAAAATTACATCACATGAAATGTTTTAAAGACACATGGATTCTGGGTAAAATTAAAGTTGTCTTGAACAAATGTAGTAACTGTAATTCTATCTGCAGAATAGTAGTTGTATAACATATATCTAAACAATGTGCATAAATTAGATGAAGCATTGGACAAAAGTAAAATATGAACTCTATTTCAAGAAACACAAATTAGATGAAGCATTGGACAAAAGTAAAATATGAACTCTATTTCAAGAAACACAGAGTCTAATGTTTTATACACATATATAATGATGGCAATGATGAACCACTGAACACACATCTCAAAAACTAAATATACAGAACAGGCATATATTTTATATATTGTAATTGAGACAGTAGATGATCAACAAAATAAGGTAAGGTACTGATTTGACATGGGAGGGGGTTCAAGATAGAAATAACAAAAGCCAGCACTGAAGGACACCACACTATTTTGCAACAACTATATAATGCAAACTAGTAATGCCAAATCGAAGGCTATAACAGTGAAATATGGTCTATTAGAGAACTATAACAGAGATATATGGTCTACTAGGGGACTTTAACAGTGATATATAATTTATAAAGCACTATAACAGTGACAGGTGAACTATTAGGTCTGTAACAGTAATATACGATCTGTAAAGGACTATAATAGAGAGAACATTAATTAGAAGTTCATGCAATTTAATCAATAACCGATAATTAATTAAGATATAATCTACAAGTATTATCTCACCTGGGGTACCTGATGTAGCCATTTGTCGTCCAGTTGGTGGTATTGGTGTTCCTTGTGGAGGCATACCATGACCTTGAGTGGAGTATGGGCTTCCAGATCCATGAGTGTAAGGATGTGTGTTTTGTCCAGGTGGCGCTCCAGGGTAGTTTTGTTGCGAATAAGAGCCTTGTGGATATTGTTGCGGAGGATGGCCTTGGTGGAAGTGTTGACTCTGTTGTGCAGGTCCCTGGTGATGGTATGGAGGATACTGACCTCCCTGTTGAGGAGGACCCTGTTGAGGATAGTGTGGCTGTGAAGCTTGTGTTGATGGTGGATATCCACCTGTATTACCTGCAGGCTGTGGAGAATAGTGAGGATGGCTATGACCGGTATGGGTATACGGTTGAGTGTGACTAGCCTGTTGTGGAGGATATGGATGGGGTGGTTGGTTGCCTGTATTTGCTGATCCTTGTTGTGGCATTAATGGATGGCTCTGAGAAGCATTAGGAGGTCCTTGTTGAGGAAATGGACCCTGGCCTTGTGGACCACTATGAGAAATATATGGAGACTGACCTGGAGGCATTGGTCCCTGAGGATACTGGTGAGGTGTAGAGACAGGTGGTGCCCCTCCAGCTGGTTGACCACTTTGTTGAGGAATCATAGGTGTTGGTCCAGTCCCTGGGCCAGCTGCACTGGCACTCTGAGAGAACTGACCAGGCTGTGACTGTCCTTGAGAATTCCCTGATGTTTGTGGAGGAAATGTATGAGACTGTGAGTTACTACTGGTACTACTGTTACTATTACTGCTGCTGTTGTTGTTGTTGCTGTTATTGTTGGCTGACGCAGGATTGAAATTGGTTGTATGGCTGAAGCTAGTATTCGGTACCAAAGTGGCTTGCTGACCAGCAGATGGAGTGACACTGGCAGAAGACGAAGGTAAAGCGGCTGGTGTTGACTGAGGTGGTGTTGGCTGTGCAGGTTGTGGAGTTGGTGTTTGACTGGTTGGATTAGGTGGAGCAGGTGATCCATGAGGTACATGCTGATGGACTTGAGGACCTTGTGGTGGCATTGGGGAACCATGCAGTGGATAATTAGGACCAACTGCAGCAGCTAATGCAGGGTTTTGGGAAGCTGACGAGGTGTTCTGGTTTGAAGAAGATCCAGACCCTTGGTTACCTGAAACAATGAAAAACACCTTAGGTGAGATTTTAAAGAGAGCTGAGGGATGAGTTATGACATCCTTTTTCCAAGAGCATTTGTGGTATAAGTGGAGTTAAATAGTATTAGTCAAGGATTTAAGTTGTATTACAGATTTGGTTTATTGTAAGCTTTCCTCTTGCTCTACCGTACCAGCACTTACCAAAGTGATATAATTAATGAGACAATGTACAATTTACCCTTATGTAATATGTGGAAGCCATGTATCTCCTGTATAACTAAGACACCTGTGCATGTGCCTCTATCATACTTTAAGCCTCTCATTACCTGGTATAAAGTCCCTCTCTCCCTACAACAACTCTAGAGAGGCTTTTACTTCAATTTGCAAGTTACTTGCCAACCTCACTAGTGCTGGTGTCATGAAAAAAAAAGCACCCAGGACACAGTGTGAAGTGGTTGGCTTTAGGAAGGGCCATCCAACCATAGAAATCACACTAAAACAAACAATGGAGGTTCACACAGTCCTCCAACTCATTGAATCCTATCAAACTGTCCAACCCATGCCAGCACGGATGACAGACATTAAATGATGATGATGATGATATGATAGACGTGAAACGAGTAACTATGAAATTCTTACCTTGGTCCCCTGCTGCTGTAGCTCCTTGATTTTGCTGCCG
Source organism: Octopus bimaculoides (assembly GCF_046866305.1). Taxonomy (NCBI): domain Eukaryota; kingdom Metazoa; phylum Mollusca; class Cephalopoda; order Octopoda; family Octopodidae; genus Octopus; species Octopus bimaculoides. The sequence goes on along the minus strand of NC_142933.1, from coordinate 35,517,057 downwards.
TTGTTCATTCATATGTTGCTGTGCAGCAATTTGTCGGGCACGATATTCAGCAGCTCTTATTTGGTCCATATGAAACTGTTGACGTTCTTGAAGTAACTGTTGACGTTGATATTCCAACTAAGAAAGACAACAGATAACCATAACATTTCAGAGTGCAGAGAAACTAAAGATGTCAAACAACAACAACATAATTACAATAATTAGAACATGATTTCGTCATAAACTAATGGTCAACTTACTGCTTCTCTTTCTCGATCCATGATTGCTTCAAGTTCCTCAAAATGTCTTAACTTGATCTCCAATTTCTTCATTTGAGTTTCAACTAACAAAGCAACCAGGCTTTTGATTTTACGCTCCTCTACTCCAGCCAAATGCTGCAGATTAAAACAAAACAGAAGAGCAGTTGATAAATTTTTAGCATACTTTGAAACAATGAATGCAACCACACGTTCTACACAATCACCACCCACACAACAAGCAAGAACAACATGAAAATAACACAAGGAATAACAGATATCACCACAAAGCAAATTTGATGAGATGCACGCAAACATCTTCACAGACCAGCAAACAATAATTATACACACATCTCAGGAACACAGTGGTCAGCTAGAGATGCAATGATAAACTTCTTTAGAATCACTAAAAATAATGATGATAATAATTCTAGAAAATATACAGAGTTTACCTTTGCTTTTACTGCAGCAGCTGCAAGTGCTGCAGCAGCAGCTGTTATAACATTGCCCTTTTCTTTAGGGTCAAAGGTCGAAGCTACTTTAGCAGCAACATCATTCTTGCTGTGAACATCACCAGTAAGCCCATTGTTGGTATTTTTATCATCCGCATCACTAGCATTTGGGCATGACTGTTGCTGTTTTGCAACACTACTGTCGATCTTCTCAGCAGAATCTGCAGCCAATGTTGCACCACTTCCAGATGTAGGACCACCTCTTTGTTGACCAGAATCCTGGATAACAGAACAAGGTTTGGAGATTAAAATTTAAAACAACTAAACACAAAGTGGTTTTAATGTCATCATTATCAACAATTTATATTAGTACCAGTCAAATATTTGGGTCAATATAAGCAATACCCTCCCCCAATTGTGTGGCCTTGTACCTAGTTTAGCAAATAGTTGTTATCCTTATTATGATTGTTAGTTAGCAAGAAGAGAAAGGGGTTTTGAAATTCTTTTAGACTGGTGAAATCAAAGCAGTTGATGCAGGAGAAATGTGAGTAAGGCAGAAATTGAGAGAGGAATAGTTGTGTAAATAAAGATTGGACAATACGTTTAGAGGAGCATTTGCAGAGTAAAACACAGAGACAAGATGGACAGACCAGGTGAACAAAGCAGGTGTTACGTAGCTTGCAAGTTGAGAGGAGTAGTTATAGTAAAAGCTGACTAGATAAGAAGAATGTTAAAGGCTGTTAATGAAGGAGCCTTTGCCAAAGGGATATTTGACTTTATTTTATTTTTGAGGTGATGTGATGTGATCTAGAATGTTTGAGTAGCAGCAGACAACTACTCCAATCTGGGTCGTACTTGTTTTTCGCAGAGGGTTAGTCTCAGAGAAGGAATATTTCCAAAACCATAGAGAGGAAGATTTATCATTAAGATGCACTTTTAGTAATGTTATATTTGTGACAATAACAAGAAATATCATGCAAATTGATGAGGCCTAGTATTTAGTGAGTTTGAAGTTTTGAGTTTTGAGTTTTATTCATCAGCAGAAGCAATAAAGTAGACTACAATAAAACAACTGCAAACTAGCCAATAAATTTTAATAAGTGACCAAAGAAACCAAACTAAATCCAATTACAAATTGTTAAGTCCTACCAGAATAAATGTCCAAAACATAACAAACTGCAGCTAAATTCAGTTATTTCACACACTGTAAATACAAAAATCACTTACTTCATCATCTTTTTTGTCAGATTTTTTTTCATTAGCATCAGTTTCCATAGATTCTTCAGTCTAATAAAAGATGACAAACAAATCTAGGATAGAAGCTATTTTTATAACAACATTTTTATTATTTGAGATTATCTTTACAAATAAATATATTTAAAAATTCTAAATCGTAATTTGTTCTATTTTGAGGACTGTCATGTAATTTGTTGTGGAACATTATCAGTGAATATATGGATTATATGAGCTGTGTGTATTTATGTAAGATGGGGTGTTGTTGTATGGCAGTGAATATAGAGGATGGATGAGTGTTTGTGTGTGATTTTTGATCTGAAATGCTGAGACTAAGTGCAGGTATAGCCACTGATGTATACAACAGAGACACCTAGAACTGGTATAAATTGAGTTAATAGGCAACAAATTATACAGTTTTATTTCCATACAAAATTACACTCTGCTAAATCATAAGTTAATCCTTATAATTTCAAGATAAGTTAGCACAAATGGTAAGGGGTCAGATTTAGAATATGTAGTGTAATGTCACATGTTTCTACGTTCTTATAAACTCCCTTTATCTTTCATTTCACCAGGGGGCCAATAAAATAAACACTTGCAACTTATGGATCAGTAATATCATACTGTGGAGGCACATGGCTTAGTGTTTAGGATGTTGCACTCATGATAGTAAGATTGTGGTTTTGATTTCTGGACCAGGTAATGCATTGTGTTCCTGAGCAAAACAATTCATTTCAAGCTGCTCCAGTCCACTCAGTTGACTGGTGTCCCATCCAGGAGGGGAATCTATACACCACAGAATCCGATAAACCAGCCTTATGAACCTATGACTTGGGAAGGACCTTTGATTCCTTTTGAATATCATACTCCTAAAATATTTCAACATTAATGACCAAATAGATAAGGTACTGGGAACCACACAAGAATCTGACAGTTCATCTATGACAGCAATTATAGCATTGTGCCTGTGGACAACACAATTACCGGCTCTCTTTAAGAATTTATCCCAAGATGGTTTTAATTCACTGCTGTACGTAGTGACATTGCTTGTAGTGCCAAGTTCAATTTCTCCCTCAAAAAAACCTGATTGCAATGAAACAATTTCAGCAGCCTTATGGATCCTTAATCAGAAATTGTTAGACAACAAAAATGTTTGTGCCTAATACATCATTATGATCATTCTGATTGTATTATTAAGTTTTCTTTCCTCAAAATATATTGTTGCTATTTTACAAATCCAAATGATAACTTTTGACATAGGTACAAAGCCACAACTTTTGTGAGAAGGTGATTAAATCAATACCAGTACTTGTTTGCTCATCATTTTATCGACTCCAAACTTTTTAAAAAGCAAAGTCAACTTCTCCGTAGAACTTAAATTCAAAACAGGACTAAATACCACAAGGCTTTTTACCTTGTAACTTCACCAATTTTTGTCATTTTACCCCTATTAATCATAACAGGTTGTTGTAATGACTTTTCCTTAAAATTTCAATACCAATTTCCCACATGTTCTGAGTTTTTTAACTGCTAAATATACTTGAGAAAATATCCATGCTATGGCAATATGGTTCAATGTATCCATATTTTTCTAAGAACATTAATTCTTTTTTTGATATATTAAACTAAGTGTGAATACAGAGTAATATGAAATGAGAATCATGTTTACTTTCTTACATATAACCATACTTACATCCACAACTAGTTTAAAACACAAATGCATTTCTATGGTCAATACTAGACTGCTCCTGAAAGATGATATGCCAGAGGATATGTTGATAATATTCCCCATGAAAGGAGACAAATGAAGAGATAAATTTGATACTTTTTATATGCAACCAAGCATTTCTTTACATCCATTTTTCCATGATGGCATGGGTTGGAGAGATACTTATTTGAGGCAATATTTTACAGTCAGATCCTCCTCTTCTCACTAACACATAGCTATTATTCAAGTTGAGAATCCTTTATGCCACTGTGAAGTGAGATAATAGCGAAAGCACTGACACAATACAAAATCTTCTTCCAAAAGAGTCATGTCATTCTGGGGTTTTCAAAGATCTTTTTTTTTTTGAATTCTTTTATATAATTAATAATTCTTAATCTAAAAATAATTTCTATTTGGTATGCTGTTTATATTGTGTCTCACAAAAGGAGAAAACATAAACACAAACACATGATGGGCTTCCATATCAACCATTTTCACTCACAAGACATTTGATCAGCTCAAAGCTATAGAAGATGCTTTTTCAAGATGCCACATAGTGTGATTGAACCTGAAACTATGTGGTTGCAAAATGAACCACACAACCATGCCCACACCAATGCAAGCAGACTACCATACTGATTATGATTATTATCTCTCGGCCATCAGTCATACTATTGCCCATCTCTATTACTATCAATCTCTTGCTTATCCTCTCTCGCATAGTTGCCATCACAGTCTCTTTTCCATTACCCCCTCCTCAACCACTCTCTCGCTCCAATTACTTTGTTTCTCCCATCATTCTGAGATACTCTCTCAACCACATGCTTCTTGTCATCACTCTCTCTTCTATTCACCCTTTTTTTGTCACACTGCCTTGAATGAACAGAGAAAATGTACAGTGAAGACACTTTACTCAAACCAAGGAGATGACAACTTCTCTAGTGCTGTTGCTGTGACAAAATGTATGCCCAGTACACTCTGTAAATTGGTTAATAAAACAACTTGGCCATAGAAACTAAGCCAAAAATGGAATGCACAATTGAGATGTTATTCCCAACTGTGTAGACGAATAAGAAAAGACTCAGACCACAAAGATATACAATGGATGCCTGTATGGAAAGCAGCAGGATAATGATGATGATGATGATGATGATGACAACGATGATGACCATTTTGCTGTTACTACTAATTGATAATGTGAGAGGAAAGTATCCTACTCTCACACACCATCAAATTATTCCAAGGAGTTGAGTGATGTTGAGTTTCAGGAAAATCTGTTTAATATGACTAGTATGTATAAATCTATTACCGTTCCTCTCTCTTTTTTATGGTCATCCTTCACAGCAGATTCATCTGTTTGCTTCAGAGCATCAGCTTGTGCCTCTGCTTCAGCAGCATCTAGAAGAATTTACAGAATACCAATAACAATAAAAATAATTCACAAATATAGAATCCAATAATACTGACAATCTGGAAATATCATAAAAGGATTCCTTGATTTGAACAATGAGCAACCTGCCTGAAACTACCCCTCATTTTATGATACAAACTTCTTGCTATAATATGATCAAAATTAAAGCCTTCAATCAAAATTTCATTTTATAATAAAATTTTTCATAATTTTAAAAGATTAATTGAAATAAAGACAGTGCATTTCAACAGAAATATGGTAATAAAAGGGTTAAAGAAAACTGTTTGATCTATTAACTGTCACAGTTTTAAAAGTGAACATTTTTATATATAAAGTAACAAATGTTGTAGTTCTAGCAATAAGAAAGCAAAAGTTGAACTTCAAACACCAAAGTTGTTAGTCTTAAAAGTAACATTATTTAATAGTTTAAGAAAAAGAAATAGGACAAACCTAGGCCGTGATCAGATTTGAGAGAAAACAACAATAACAACATTAAACATTTAACTCACCTGTCTCTTCTTTAGTTGTGCCTGCAATACCACTTCTGTCTAACCCAAAATTGGCATCAACATTCTTGCCTTCTTTGATGGCTTCTTCAACTACTTTCATATGAGCATTAGTGAGAGCTGGTGGTACTTCATCTTTCAATTTGTTGAATTCAGCTGAAAATTATAAAACAAAATTTCCCTAATTTCAATGGACCAAAAACAAACTATTTTTCTTCCAGGAAACCAAAGGAAAGTTGTTGAAAATACGAAGAGATAGGGAAAAACGAAACAAACTATGAACAGAGAATTTCATCCAGTAAAGCAGGAATAATACAATAAATCTTCATTTCTTTGGAAAGTGTGAACAAGAAAAGAGGTGGTAGAAATTAGTTTCAGGTATCAACTTAAATAAATCATGTTTATTTAGGTAAGAAATGAAAATCGATTTTTTTTTTGTTTGTTTTCTAACTGATAAGGAAAAGGATGGGACTAAATTTAAGATACAACAAAATTTACTTCTAGCACAAAGGAAAATATTCTATAATTTAAGCAAAGTTGAATCAGTCAGTTAATACCTATGGCCTTTATTTGAGTAATATCACTGTATTATTATTTTACTGTGCTATGTAAAAAGCACTCATGCCAGTGCGACATGGAGGTACTCAAGCAACACCACATTAAAAGCACTCAGCACACACAGTAAAGTAGTTGGCATTAGGAAGGGTATCTAGCCAAAGAAACCATGCCAAATTCAGATTGGAGCCTGGTGCGCCTCTGACTTGCCAGCTCTAATCAAACCATCTAACCAATGCCAGCATGGAAAAACGGATGTTAAATGATGATGTTGATGATGATGATGAGATATATACATTTACAAGAAAAGGGGTGACAGTGATTTCAAAGTTTCAGCCTACTAGCCTTCATTGAACTATGGTACATTAGGGTTCATCTTAGCTTTATCTAGTCTCTGGTAAATTGTTTATTTAGAGTACACAGAATAATTATTAAGTTTAGTACATGCATGTCTAGAAAGTAGATGTATGGGTGGGGTGATAGAGAAGGGTTGGCAGTAAGAATGTTTATAGAGTGAGTGTTGATATTACTGGTTTTATTGTTTGAAGTTGGAGATGTGTTACAGAGCTCCAGCAAGCATGTGTAACAGAGCTCCAGATATAGTACATGAGGCCGTTAGTACAGAAAGTTTCACAGAAAGATATAAGGAGAAAAGGTTAATTGGTGAGATGCATTGCAGGTGTTTGAGTATTGTTGATGTTATGTGATTTCTATTTACAAAATACTGTTCTGTTAGGGTAAGAGCAATAAAAAATGTATTCCATCCAATGAGGAATAAATATCATTTAATGTACACAGTATAAAGACAAGAGTTACTAATAGTTTCTTGGTGTGAAGACAAGTGGCTAGGCACATTATAAAAACTTGCCTAGTTTCATGTCTTCACAGACAGAGACTATTAGTAGCTCTTATCTTTAAATCGTATACTTCAATGATATATGTGTGGAGAGGGAGAGAGTGATAAC
>NC_142933.1:35139313-35241813 GCF_046866305.1 Octopus bimaculoides | reverse complement strand
AAAATTACAGATAGTAATTTATTTATGAATGAGGGGATAAATAGCAAATCAATTAATGGTGGAAACATCTGGTCGGATGACACACCACCACACACATCAACTGACATTAAATGATTGCATAAGCTTTCTTCCTTTCAGAAGTAGAAAACAGATATCAATCTATCTATCCATTCACAACAAGAAACTAACCTCTTCTTGTCACAAAACACCAAGCTACCTTCCTATTACCATAAACTTACCTCTTATTGTCAAATGTAAAACTTTGGGGATGCACATTGACATGATGGAAGATAGGTCTAGAGGGGTTCTAGATATAATAGAAGTGAGTGAATATGTACTAGGTAGAAGAGCTAACACAAGGGGATTTCAGCTAGATTTATGGATAAAGAACACAGAAACAAATTCTTGTTGTAAGTAACAGTGATAGAGAGGGTAGAATTGTACATTTGTGGCAGAGATATGGAGAGATAAAATAATTTAAGTAGTAAAAGTGTGTAATAGAATAATTAAGTTTAGACTGGCCATGGTCAACAGGACAGCAACATTTACCTGTGCATAAACACTAACAAAACTGGTAGCTGAATGGAAGGACTATTTTTATGAGTCCCACTTACAGCAAATTACATTAATAATGAATCATAGAAATCTAATTATTACAGTTGGTGACTATAATACCAGGAAAGTAGACAAGATACTATCACTACAAGAAAAGTGGAAATTCTCGATGGGCTTAGGATTAGTAGGTAGGAATTTCATACTGAGTACCCAATGTAAACTATGGATACACAAGAGGTGCACTGGGGTCACAAATAAGCAGGTAAGTAAAGCAGGCTTCAATAATAGCAAATGCACAAAAGTACACATGAAATAAATTTCTTCAATGCACAGAAGGCTCCTGAGAAGGAGTTGATAGTTTTTGTTATCTACGTGACTTAATTAGCAGTAGAGGCAGGTGGTCTGAAATGATAGTTACCAAAATAAGAAGAGGATGGAAAAAGAATTATTAGCTCTGCTGGAAATAAAAGATTCTAGAGTTAAGTGTAGATTGCATGACTCTTGACCATAAGATGTTAACCTTGAATGTAGAGGATGTGAAAAAGCTGGAATGACAAGAAGCAAGCATGCATTCTAAGTGTAATGTTAATATGTATGAATGACAGAGCACAAAAGAGCTGAGAAAACTGGATAGAAGATCAAATTAAGTGAGTGAGAGTGAATGCATAAATGAGCTGAGAAAACAACTGGATTTGAAGAATCTGATCTAGAGCTTATGAAAGATGTCAACTGAGTAAAGTGCTAAACACTCAAAGTGGAAGAAGAGTACCAAGGAACATAGGGGAAGAAATGATGAAGGCTGATCTTAAAGTGCTGAAACTTATGAAAGAGCTAACAAAAGACTGCAACAAGTGGGGAAATACCATGCTGAAGAAGACTCATACAACCCTAGCAATCATTGAAAAATGGATGTTAAAATGATGATGATGGTGATGATGATGATGATGATGATGATGCTTGGGATTTTTAATATCTAGATCATGCTCTCTCTTGCCATTTATGTTTATATTAAGTCTCCTTGTCATCAAACATCTTTGTCACGATCTACCACTATGTTTCACTTTTCATTACATCTATCACTCTGTTGCACTCCTAACACTATGCTTTCAATCTATCTTCTTCTTCTATCACTGCCTGTCTGTCTACTTCTCCCTCCCTCCTCTCTCTCTCTCTCTCTCTCTCTCTGACATTACTCCCAACTTTATCACTCATTTGAGAAATCCACGATTCACAGTCTCTTCAATTACTTCTATCACCTTATTGTCTCTCCTATCACTTATCATTGTCTCTCCCTCCATTATGCCACTTCAGTAAATTCCAGGTTTGTTATGCAAATGTTAAATGTGTCCAGAAAGCTAAAATATTTATGCTTAGATATCCCTTTTTTTCTCTGTTAAGGTGAAACTTAGTCCCAAACAACTCAAATGGATTAATAAATCTGATTCTGCTAGAGTATAGAGTCCCACTTTCAATAAATTTTTTTTTTTTTTTTGTTTTCTATGAATTAAGAATACCATATTTATATAAGTACACACACAGATTATAAAAGCAATGTTACAATATTAATAATCGTTTGTTTAACCTATGCTAGTATAGAAAACTAACAATATATATACATATATTACTTATATGAGGTTGATAATGATTGTTTCTGTGTCCACTTTATGTTTGCATAAGTCAGATGGAATTTGGCAAGGCAGATTTTCTATGGCTAGACACTCTTCCTGTTGGCAACACTCACCAGTCTGTAAGCAAGGAAATATTTCTTTATGGCCAGATATGTTTTCATGGAACATTGGAAACAAATGACATCATTTGCTATTTGTTTACAACTGCCACATGATATCAAGATAAGGAAACCCAAGCACATGCATGCACACACACACACACACACACACACACACACACACACACACACACACACTATGGGCTTCTTTCAGTTTCCATCTAGCAAATCCACTCATAAGGCTTTAAGTAGAAAACACTTGCCCAAGGTGCCATGCATATCGTTGGGAAGCAAACCTTTTAACCACACAGCCATGCCTGCATACATGTGTACACACACACACAAATACATCCCATCCTGGGGTTACCTGCACTGTATTAGGACTGAGTATCAACATTCTTTATCCAAATATTGAGTCTAACAAAATAAAATACAAAAGAGCTACTAATAGTTTCATACTTTTAAGATACATTAAATTGCCTAATTTATATAACATGCCATGAATCTCCAAGCAAACTTTCAGGCTCAGTTTTTACGTTAGATGTATTTAAAAACCAGGATTGTGGACTATGAAAAAACATGAAAAAAACCAAGTAGAAAAAGAAGCACAAAGAAGGTTGATGCAAAAAGTGGAATGAGAAGAAAGAAAAGGAATTCTGAAATTTTAATTGATTTAAAATTGAATGGAGATAAGTAGTTGGGAGTGAATTTGATCTTTGGTAGTTATTAGTTGTTCTAGGCTCTGGTTGCTGTGTCACTGTTTTCAGAGGGTACAAGTGGAAAAAGTTTTCTCAACAGAGATAAACTGCCACATAGGACAGGGATACAGTCCTGTGGATAATGTTTTAAGAGTCTACCCTAACAGCTAGTGTATATTCTCATATCCTCTTCTCTTCCAGTTCATGACCGGTGCTCCAACTTGCACAGGATTTGAGGGGTCTCACCACAGCCATGAACTTCCAACACAAAGGACCAAAGTATTAATTAACATCATCAAATGAGTACAGTTTCTTCTTCACCTTCCCCTCAACTGAAAAATACTATAACTATGTACAAAAGAAACAAAATAAATCTGCTCAACAATTCTCCTTCTCCAAAGTAAACATCCAGAATGTCCAGTTCAGCTTGGATACTACTTAGTACTCCTTACTAACATGAAGACCATAGTCTATTTCTTGTATGCATAAATTTCCACACTGTACTCCTATCCTCACCAAATCTCTTCAATTTCTCTCTCTCTCTCTCTCTCTCACTCTCTCTGGAAATCTATCCCAACCTTTGGTGTGTTCTATCCCATGAAAAGCAAACTCTCTGATCTAAAACAGGCATGGACAACCTTTTGTGAGAAGTGGGATGTATGGGACATGGCTCATCAGACACTACTTAAAAAAATTCTAGGTAATTTTTCAAATATGACATCAATGCTGATGGAAACAGTTGTTAACAGCTTCTTCCATCACTATGCTGAAGTTGATTGCAAATGTCAAAAAATTCATTAAAAACCTGATAAAATATAATCAAAAATGTAGTGCTTTGTTTAAAAAATTATGAAATATAAGTTTTTAGAACTGTACATAACATTGTACACAAACACAGGCTTTTAACAGATATATCTTATAATAATGAACAATCATAATTATTTGTACATAATATGTGTTTTTTTCCCTATCTTTAAATGTTATTTATTTACAATAATAATATGATATCCAGACAAGGAAAGATGAACATACGCACACACATATACACACATGCAATTTCTTTCAGTTTCTATCAACAAAATCCACTCAGAAGGCTTTAGTACAAAACACTTATCTAATGTGCCACACAGTTGGACTAAACCCAAAGCCATGTGGTTGAGAAGCAAACGTCTTAATCACACAACCATGCTGCACCTGAAAAATTATGTTACCTACAAAGGGTGCACATATTTATTGAATATATTTCATGATTGCCCATGAAATCAAATCAATTAAGATTGTTTACTGTCTTACTATCACACTGAAGCAATTCAAAAATAAAATGTAAGACTGAAAATAGAAACAGTAAAATGTACTTGCTTTCTATCTATGTACCTCAGTCTATTCATATATAGTACTATAAGAACGTATATTTCTTAAAATTTTGTTTCAATAATCTATTGGAATAAGTAATAACACAAATGCATTACATCCAGTCAAACAATCAATATATCACTTAATAGATATCTGCAATGCATATATTTTAACATACCAAAATTGTTTAATATATGTATTCAATTTATATAAAAATACTGCCTGTTATTTTATTAAATTATCTTAATATTATATTAAATGATACATATTGCATAAATTTCTTTTTAAAATTAAAATAAGATTATCTGATCTTTAAGGTCTAATATTTAAAAGAGTAAATCAAAAACTATTTTTTGATAAATGCCTAACAAAGGTTAGAGGGGTTTAAAAAATATTCTACCATAAACATATGTTTTCTTGTGACAACACATAATCAAAAAGACTAATTAAATGTTTTAAAACAGGTTATTACAGAGTATTGATTTTCATTTATTGACACCTTTGCTATAAACATATAGTTAAGTTAGTACTACTAGAAGTAAGGCTTTTCTTATTAAAGGTAACTTCTTTTATTAAATGTAATGTCAACAACAATACAATTATTTGAAAGTTTCCAGAAGAAAAATCTATGAGTGGCAATATATGTCTGTCCTATAACAAAAATTAACCCAGTAGATATTGCAAGATGTACTGATGCATAATACAGAATAAACAATATTCAAAAGACCAATTGGGCAAAAAATAAAAAGAGGATGATGAATAATCACCTGTTTTGAAGCATTTAGTTATTTGTTTCAGAAATTAAGGAAAGGTAAGTTGTTAAATTTTTTTACCTTTCTCATTGTTGTTGATTTTATTTTCACTTACACTAATTTTCTCAAAAGATTAGCATAAATAAAAGTTAATATGTATAATGCACAAAATGTTTTTCTGACATTTCATAACCCCAAAATAGTGATCTGATTATACATGAACATCTATTGCATACAAATAAATATGGTACATAAAAGAAGTTTTAACTTAGGAACTGTTCTACACTCTCTTAAGTTATGTGCAGATATTACACATGAAATGGGGAACTAAATGTAACAGACAGTGATGAAAAATATAATTCCCATACAATCTAAAATATTTATTAAAACTGATGAATCTAATACTATTAATGGTAAAGTTGATCTAGTAGTCTGCTTGTAAACAAGAGTTGGTGACTCTCCCCACCCAGTGAAGTGAACTCATACTCTGGGACTTTCCAGCTGCACAAGTTCATTTTACTCGTCTGGATACAGTCTCTGAATACAGTCATACGATATGCCTAGTTCCCCAAACCCATTTGCATCACTGATATTAATACATTAATTAACATAATTGCCAATAGAATTTTATTGATTTGATTCATTGCTTGTCAGCAGTATGAAATCCTTATAGTGGGCAATAACAAAATGTGAGGTTAGATTCTCTAAGTAGGTTAGTATGATATATATATATATATATATATATATATATATATATGGATGTATATATATATATATATATATATATATATATATATATATATATATATATATATATATATATAGATATATAGATATAGGGCAGGGAATCTTGCTTTTCTCTTCTGTTTTTTGTTCTGTGTGTGCCATAAATATCACCATCCGTTGGAGAAAAAATTTGTAGTTTGGAATCAGTAGTTCTTTGACTGCTATTTCTAAATTCTCAGTATGTTGGAGAAGCAACTCATGCTAATCCCTGTATATTTATGATTATATATATATATAGATATATATATATATACGTATATATATATGTGTGTGTGTGTGTATATATATATATTCTTTTATTCTTTTACTTGTTTCAGTCATTTGATTGCGGCCATGCTGGAGCACCACCTTTAGTCAAACATATCGACAAATCTTCCGCTTTCCATGCTAGCATGGGTTGGACGATTTGACCGAGGACTGGTAGACCAGGTGGCTACACCAGGCTCCAATCTGATTTGGCAGAGTTTCTACAGCTGGATGCCCTTCCTAACGCCAACCACTCTGAGAGTGTAGTGGATGCTTTTATGTGCCACCGGCACGAAGGCCAGTCAAGCGGTACTGGCAACGGCCACGCTCGAAATGGTGTATTTTACGTGCCACCTGCACAGGAGCCAGTCCAGCGGTACTGGCAACGATCTCGCTCGAATGTCTTTTCACGTGCCACTGGCACAAGTGCCAGGAAGGTGACGTTGGTAACGTTCACGCTCAAATGGTGCTATTTACATGCCACTGGCATGGAAGCCAGACAGCTGGTGCTCTGGCAATGATCACGCTCAGACGGTGCTCTTAGTGCTCCACTGGTACGGGTGCCATCACGATTTCGCTTTCGCTTGCCCCAACAGGTCTTCGCAAGCTGAGTTTAGTGTTCAATGAAAGAGACGCTGGCATGCGTGCCAGTCTACAAATTTAGTTCGATTTCGATTTCACTTGCCTCAACAGGTCTTCACAAGCAGAGTTTAGTGTCCAATGTTACGCGTAAGTGGGCTGGTTACATCCCTGGTAAAAGCCTTGGATTTTGGTCTGACTTGGCTTGTCGGGTCTTCTCACGCACAGCATATTTCCAAAGCTCTCGGTCACAAGTCATTGCCTCGGTGAGGCCTAATGTTCGGAGGTCATGCTTCACCACCTCATCCCAGGTCTTCCTGGGCCTGCCTCTTCCACGGATTCCCTCAACCGCTAGGGTGTGGAATTTTTCACACAGCTATCCTCATCCATTCTCGCCACATGTCCATGCCAGCGCAATCGTCTCTCTTGCACACCACAACTGATGCTTCTCAGGTTCAACTTTTCTCTCAAGATACTTAGAGGACTATGATAAATAGGAGGGGGCTGAGGACAGAACCTTGATGGACCCCTACCTCTACCCGAAATTCTTCACTGTACTCTTTTCCAACCTTCACCTTACTGACAGCGTCTCTGTACATGAATGAATGGATGGATGGATGGATGGATAGATAAATGGAAAAATTCAGTGAAATCCATGTAAGTAGAGTCCTTATATCCAGTGGTAATCTGGGTGGAGTGCTGGTATGTAGATGAAAGGTGCAGAAAGTTCAGGAAGTAGTTGAGATATGCAAGGCCAAAGAATGGGATGTTAAAGCAGAATACCTGCTAGTTATTCATACACCTGTCTTTGTCTTTTGTTTTCTATAAAGTTCATAAATATATATATGTGTATGTGTATATGGATGTAGTAATTCGTGTAAAAGTGTATGTGTGTGTGTGTGTGTGTGTATATATGTATTTGTATATATGTGTGCATATGTATATATACATATAAATATATATAATAATATAAATGATATATATATGCATATATACATACATATATGTACATACTTACATCTATACGTATATATATATATATATATATATATATATATATATATATATATATATATATATATATATATATGCATATGTGGGTACAGGATGTCACAAACATGTGCAACAAAAAAATGCGAAGTACGTATACATGCAATATGAACTATTTTTTCGAACAACGAAAGACACAAATGGAAAACAAGACAAACAACACAAAAAATGACCTTTCATCAGTTGTTGGCTGTTTTTCTACTCTCATATTTCGAGCACTTAACAACAATATACGCTTTCGATAAAACACTTGCTCCCACAGAGCAAATTAAATAAAATTTGGGATTTTGCAGAGAGTTGAAATTGGTAACACAAACAGGACAATGAAAACAAACAGGAAGGGCTGCTAAGCCTAAACGAGGTTGTGAATGTGTAAATCAAGCTTGGACAGAAGACAGACAAGAACATGTCTTCCTTGATCCAGCTACAGTGGAGTAGGAGAAGAAAGAAGATGGCCGATGGTAACGTGGGAGCCACGTGAGCAAGGGAGGAAAAATGAGGGAGAGAGAGTGACAGACAGAGAACTGTGAAGGGGAGAGGAAAAAATTGGAGATAGGATAAGTGAGAAAAAACAGGAGGGGAGAAGGGGTGGTAGAAGAAAAAATGAAAGAGTAATAGGATAGAATAATGGGAGAAGAGGAGGTAAAAGTATAAGAGAGAGAAAGGGAGAAAAACGAAAGAGTAAAAAGATAGTAGAGTGCGCATCAGAATTATTAAGATAAAACTTACTTGGAAGAGAATGTGTGACATTCAATCATATAATAATATAAATAATATATATATATATATATATATATATATATATATATATATATATATATATATATATATATATATATATATAGCAATAAGAGAATGGAGGGGAATATGAGGTACTCATCAACTTGCAGACACTACTCTGTTGATTAATCCGTTTATTTTACAACCAGAAGGACAATAAAGACAATATACAGACACTTATGACATACTATGTCATATCAACAATTAAAATTACAAATTTAAAAGCACATCTAGCAACCAAAGAAGGGACAAAATCTGTCCTCCTCATATATAGTTACAATGACTCTTGACTCTTTTGGTATGCATGTACGACCATCTCCATACGTGCATCTGAACAATCATATGGGTATTCATATGTTTATGTTTTTGTATTCATGGGTATCTGTATGTGGTAATGTATACATGCATATACATGTATATATGAATTTTTATGACTCTTTATATGTTTTTTTATATACTTTTTGTCTGTCTTTTTTTATATGCTTTTATATTTTTATATTTCTATTTTTATATTTGTATTTGAATTTTGCAAAATTCATGAATTGAATTTTGTAAATCTCTGAAGAGGCCTAGTGAATCATGCATGTACCCCATTGCACCCTTTTCATCTACCAATCACTCTAGCGTACTGGAGCTATATAGATAGAATGGGGCATGCCAACGCTAGGCCGAAACAGCTGTAAGATTTTGTCCCTTTGTCCCAGCTGTAAGATTTTGTCCCTATGACGTATACATATATGCAGAAAATTGTCAAATATTACTTAATTGCAATACTATAAGAACTTTTCTAGCACAAATATATGTACATGTATACATACATATATACATACATACATACATGTATGCACATGCATGCATGTATGTACACACACACACATACATATATGCTGCAACTGCAATGTTGATCAAGATAATTTAATTCAATAAACAGTTTATTGTTTATAGTTAACTTGATACATATAAACAAGCATAATAGTAAAATGTACTGAAAATTCTAATCCTGTCAAGAGCTGTTTTACTGTTGATTATATTTCATGATTTTAAGTGCAAGTTTAAAGAGATATTTTCTGTGTGGAGTAATTATATGTATGTGTATTGAAAATGAATGTATTAATTTTCCTGTGCTAAGAGGAGTAAAAAATATTAAGTTTGGTGCTGTAATTTTGTCTTTATCAAAAGGAAGAATAGTTAATATGTATGAAGTTAACAAACATACAGAGTGAAAAATCCACAAATAATTGACTCTGTCTTTGTGTTCATTAAATGATTGTTAAAGGCACATTTTATTTATGTCACCCAATATATGTCAAACATATTATGTACAATCTCTAGGCTTAGAATTTAATGAAGAGTAGCAGAAGAAGTGTGAATTTGCATTTGATCATAAATATTAAACTGTCTCTATGGCAAATAACAAGACCGACTTAAAGTACCTAGTAAATAAGGTACAAAAATAAATTACTTTTGGAAATGTACCAAATTGATCAGAAACTGAATGTAATTCTTCAATAGAACTCAAGCTTTTTAATTCTTTTTCTCAAGAAAAAAAGCATTGCTTTGAGAGCATTTCTGTCACTGTCTTGTATGAATGTCAAGGAAATAGTAGTCAGTCCCATTCACTTTTGAAAATAACTGTTGAAATTAGGAGTAATTATCATGATTAGTATAATTATTAATCTACTTCAGTAAAATCAAGTTTTCAAGCTGAAACAGTTTCAGATTTGTAGGTTTCATATTTATGAGTAGAAGATGGATTCTAAAGCTTAAATAATTATGTCTTTGTTGCAACACATGAATTTTTTGACTTATTCAATCATTTTTACTTCGTTGAATGATGGAAGTTCCCAGTAACATAAAATAAAATTTAGGAGCACTTAAGGCTTTGAGTTTCTGAGTCAAAAATCCATCAAAACCCAAACTTTTTTAATGAACCTTACGAAAAGTTTAGTTACTAACATGCACACATAAGTGAAGAAAATTCATTAGTAGTTCTTTAAAAATAGAACATTTACAAAGCTAAAAATGTTAATCAGATTTTAAGTGTTCTATTTCACAATTATCAAATATTAATTAATTGCAATACTGTAAGAACTTTTCTAGAGCAAATATTAAAGTTTATAAGTATTTATTGAACAGAATATGGTATCAAATTGCAAAATGCCAACAGTTTTCATTATTATAGATTTAATATTCCATATTACCTAACTAAATGATTAAATTAGGCCACAAGTTGAATACTTTTTTAAAGCTTCTCATTTTTACATTTTGCATACTTGCAATAAATTTTCAAATTTACTCAATGAGATTTTGCAGAAGTGATAAGTGTTAGACATACTGAGCATGTTTTATAACTTGATGCCCAGAAAATAAACTGGATGTCAATTTGACATTGGACTCCTTTTTGATATTTCAAAAATATCAGACATGGTTGTAGGGAAGTTCACTTCAAAATCATGTTGTTTCGCATTCAGTTTTATTGCATAGCACTTTGATTAAGGGCAACTAATGCTTTACAATATATATATGTATATATATATATATATATATATATATATATATATATATATATATATATATATATATATATATATATATATATGTAGGAAGATAATAAGAAAACTGATTTGGAGGTGAAAATACACATGGGTCTGAAAATGAAATGTGGTTTTAAAGAAATATTTTAATCTAATAAAATGCCATTTCAGTTTCAATAATTTATTTTATTTTTCAATGGTAAATAAAACTGAGATGAAGATCTAAAGGAAAGAGAAAAAGTTTCAAAGGATAAAATTTGCTCAAAATTAAATGCTCTAAAGATTTCATAGTAATAAATTAGACATGGAGACTTTAATGTACAAGAAACAATTTTTTCACAAGTTCTGTCATATTATATGAAGGTGAATTGTTTGTTATTTGCTTTATTTGTTCAAACATGGAACTTGAACTATTTTTCAAGTTCCATGTTATTGCTTTGTATATATTGCTACTAAGACAGGTTTAAATCCCAATTGGCTACTTACTCAAAGGCATCACTTGTTTTTGTCTGCCTGTGACCTAGCATTCTGGTGGGTTGACTATTTGGGCAAGTCATTTGTTTATCATATGTTCTGGTCACATTATTGTTAGTCCAGTATTCTAGTTGGTTTACTGCCTGGTGATGTCATTTGATTATCAACTTGTTTTTGTACAATAGTAGTCCAGCACTCTGGTTGGTTGTCTGTAGATGTCATTTGTTTACTAAATGTCCTGGTTTCTTGTTAAGGGTTGACAACAGGAAGAGCATTCATTCATTCATTCATTCAAGTGTATAATCCTGCATCAATTAACTTCCTGTCTAACCCAGTGTTTTCAACCATGGTCTTGGATTGAACAATAAACTTGCAAGCAAAAATTTGTTGCATGTGTGTGTATGTGTGTATACACTTACACACTTTCACTGATATATTTTAGTAAAGGATATATATTTGTCTAGTAACTTAAATATCAATGTTTTATGAACAATGTCAATAAGACATTTTTCTGTATCAAGTTAGACATTCTTTTATTATTCTTGTCATCAAAAATGCAAACCATTGATCCATTATGAACCTCTAACTAACAAAGCTATTGTTTACATACTTTGACATACAATAAATTATTAATAAACAAATGAAGCACAGAGCACTAAACATGACTGCCCACAAATTTTTAATTCAGACAAAAAAAAGTATGAATGAATAGAAATTTTGAGAATTAACAACATATATTTGAATCAATAATCATGTAATTTTTTTTTTTTAATTTCCTGTTAATTTGAATGGTAAATAAATAAAGACCTTGAGAAGTGAACATATAACAAACCAGCTGACAAAATTAAGAGTTGGCTTAATGTGTCTATTTTGATAAGACAATCAAAAGATGCAGATAAAGGAAACCTTTATAACAGAGCAGCTGTACAGGGTGGAAGCAAGACGGATGTGTGTGGATGGTATTTTTGAAAAATTGTAATTTTAAACAGAAAATGTAAAATGAAATATGAATGGTGCATCTGTTTTGTTTGTTGCTATTCATAGACTTGCAGAACAGCTTCTGTTTTACTCTTAACCATCATTTATCTACATCTTGTTATTTTTCTAAAAATTGCTTCTACTCCTTATTCATGGAACCTTTCTCAAAGAACATTATTTTCTCAAGTCTTTTGCTTGAACCAATAAACATCTCCCATATCAGTTGCTTTGTTTAAACAACCAAATTGAGGGATGCACAAGGTTGATACAATAAATGCAAGTTATTATGAAATCCTTTTTCTTCTTAGAAATCTTTTTTTTTCACTACTCATTTAACAAGCAGAAATACATGATTTCATACATTTACCACAAACCCAAACAATTTTTTAAATATTACCTGGTTTATCACAGGCATGACAATTTACGACATCTTTATTCCTTAGTGTACTATCTTTAATTTCCAACAATTTTATTTCTCTCACAAGATTATAGGCAGTAAGTTTCTACCTTACTAAAGTTACTCTATCTCACTAAACATTTAAAATGTTACACATCAAACAGCTGTTATATAATTCAACAACTGCAATAAACCTTCATATTATCTATACCCACCTATTGCAAGCTGTCTTTTTGTTTCTAAGTACAGTGGTACCTTGTCTTATGAGTGTCCCAACTAATGAGTTTTTCGAGATATGAGCCATCTCACAGCCTATTTTTTTGTTTTGCAATGTGAGCTAAAATTCAGGTTATGAGCCAGGTTCAGATACCCTGCCGCTAGTTGGCATAGTGAATGCCACAATGAATGTCGTAACATCCACCCAGCATCCCGTGTCTCACTCGATAGCTAGACAGATATACACATTAGCAAGTGCAAAGACCACTAGTAGATTGATAGATAGACAGACATGCACATTAGCAAGTGTGAAGATCCTCAGTGGGTCATTAGCTAGACCAGTGTTAAAATGCTTACTTAATCGTTGCAGGCTACAGAAGTATCAGTGTTGTGCTTGCAATTGTGCTTGTAGTTATTTTGCAAAACTTCCGAAGAAAGTGTGAAGGACAGTGCTGAGAAGAAGCGGATGATGTGCATTGAATTAAAGAAAGAAATCACCGAAAAACATGACCAAGGTGTGCATGTAGTCAACACTCATACTGCTTCACAGTACGAGTGTAGCACTTCTATGATCTGCACCATACTGAAGCAGGAGTTGATAAAGGCTATAACACCAGCCAAGGGCATTAAAATAATTTCTAAACAGTAGACATCTATCTATGAAAATATGGAGAAGCTGCTGATGATGTGGTTGATGGAGAAGCAGCTTGCAGGAGATACCATAATGGAGGTTATAATCTGCGAGAATGCATGAGCAATTTATACTGATTTGCTGCAGTGGACTCCAGAAACTTATACAGACGAGGCATTGGGCAAGCTGTTTAAAGCTAGTTGGGGCAGGTTTAAGAATTTTAAAAAGAAGACCAGTTGGGCGGTGAGAGCACATATGAAAGCAGCTGAGGATCACCTCAAAACTTTTGCCAGAATTATAGCAGCTGAAGGATACATCCCCGCTTCAACTGTGATGAGACAGGGCTTTTTTGAAAGAAGATGCCATGGAGGACTTATATAACGGCAAAGGAGAAGAGGGTTCCAGACCACAAACCCATGAAAGATAGGCTGACCCTTGCACTGTATGCCAGTTCGAGCAGTGACTGCAAGACTAAGCCTTTAAGTCACATAAAATTCTGAAAGAAAAACTACAGGTCATGTGGTGGGCAAATCCAAGGGTGTGAGTCACCAGGTAGTTCTCTGTGGAGTGGGTAAATTTGGTCTTTGGTCCTGAGGTTAAGAAATATCTCCAGGAAAATAACCTACCCCTACAAGCCCTTCTCATTCTGGACAATGCACCTGCTCGCCCACCTAACCTTGAAGATGACATCCTTGAAGGGTTCAAGTTTATAAAGGTTCTCTACTTTCCACCCAACACTACCCCTCTCCTGTAGCCCATTGACCAACAGAAGATTTCTGATTTCAAGCTCTTCACAAGCACCTGTTCCACTGCTGCTTTGAGGTGACAGAGAGTACAAACCTCACCCTTTGAGAGTTCTGGAAGAACCACTATAATATCATGATATGCCTCAGAATTATTGATATGGCCTGGCAGGGTGTTACAAAAAGGGGTTTGACCTCTGCATGGAAGAAACTGTGGCCTGAGGTTGTGTCTGAAACAGACTTTGAAACACTTGAACCTGAAGCGAAAGTGGTGAAGGAGATTGTATCCCTCGGTAAGTCCATGGGCCTGGATGTGGATGAAGATGACATCAATGAGCTCATCAAGGAGCACTCCAAGGAACTGACAATGGAAGAGCTAAAGGAGCTACAGACGCAGCAGCACACAGAGGTTTTGCAGGAAATAGGTGACGTGGAGGAGATGAAGGTCATCTCTACAAGTGAGATAAAGGAAATGTTAGGAATGTGAGAGAAACTTTCAGACTTTATTCAAAAGAAACACCCAGAAAAGTTGCAACTGGGTGAGTGATAGTGCTATTTAATGACACTTGAGAACAGCTGCTTTTGGGGACTCTTGTATAGTGATGATTTAATTGTATGGAATTGTGAAGCACCCAGCAAGTGCTAATCACATTTTCCAACAATTGGATAGTTATCATAGCTGAGTTGATCAAAGATATAGAGAGGAAATTCTGAACTTGGAAACAAAATTTGAAATTGAGAGTCAAAAAGTAAACCTAACAATGACTAAAGTTTTAGAAGTGGCTGAAATTCATAAGCAGAAAATTAGAGAGGAATTCCACAGAGTGTACCCAGCAAAAAACTATCGATACACAAGGTATAGTGAGATCACAAGCAAGCTGACAGAGGAAGTAAAATACATGTACAGCAGACACACAAAAGTAGTTAACAGTAAGACCACACATGAAATAAATTACTTTAAATGCTCAGAGGGCTCTGAAAATAATGACATACAAGTTTTGCTTAAGGCCAACAGAACTATTCTATCATGTGCACATTTACCATTTAGCTTTTACTTGATTCAGTCACTGGACTGCAGCCATGCTGGGGCACTGCCTTAAAGAGTTTAGTCAAGTAAATTGACCCTAGGACTTAATTTTTAAAGTGTGGTACTTTTTCTATCGGTCCCTTTTGCTAAACTACTAAGTTAAGGGGACATAAATGAACCAGCACTGGTAGTGAAATGATGGTGGGAGACAAACACAAATACAAAGATATTACACATACAGACGTATATGTATGTGTGTGCATGTGTGTGTGTGTGTGTACACACACATGATGGGCTTTTTTCAACTTCTATCTAACAGATCTACTCACAATGCTTTGGTCAGCCCAGGGCTATAGTAGAAGACCCATGCTCAAAGTGTTGTGCAGTGGGACTAAACTCAAGATCACATGTTTGGGAAGCAAACTTCTTAACCACACAGCCAAATCATCTTGAAGTATTTATATAAAATCATATTTGCCTTGAGTATTTTTAGTTTAATTCTGTAAGATAAAATACTATAGGGAACAGATAACCATGTTTAAGAAAAAAATCTAATTAATTAAATATATTGAAAGGAATTTTCAGCATTTAAACAAAGTATGCAAAGCAGTTCATAATTCTATGATTGAGGTAGCTTCTCAATAACTAATGAAAAATTGTGTTAGAAATTCAGAATGGCAACTTAACTCCAATTTAAAAGTCTAAAATAAAAAGTTGAGAAAGGTTACACAACACATGTATCTGATAGAAAAACCTTTAGTTATCTAAGCCATATTTTTGAAATCACCCACCTATGTTGGACAATATTTTCTTCATTTGGGAGGTACTTAGCATTTACAACTATCTGTGCATCTCATTTCCAGGTAAAAATAAAATCTATCTGGCTTGAGTGTGTTTCATGATTAATAGATGATCAGGTAGCTGGCTGACTGGTTTCCTGACATTCATATCATAAAATTTATTTGAAAGTTAATAATTAAATAGGAGACAAAAGAAAAAACTGCACAGATGCATTTATTACCTCTCTTCTTACTATCCCCTTTGTTCCCTGGACCTATATAGAATTTTCCACTACCCACCATGGAGCCTTACTATCCACTTTAAGAATCAGGTCAGAAATGGGGGCATATGCCATTGTAGCATGTTGCTGCATACACCATTTGTCCCAGGCAATCCTCTGAGCAGTGTTCCAGTCATTCCTCACCTGTGTAAGATATTTCCTCATCTGCCATGGCTATGTGGCAAGCCATGGGTTGTCACCTCAGCCAGATCCTCAGAGAACAGAACACAATACGCAGGATCTAACTTCAAAAATAAAATAACATGACCAAACAGTCTGAGCTGACACTCCTAAATCATGCAAGTAACAGGAAATACCCCAGTTTCTGAGTATAACCATTAGTTGGATACAAAATCTGACCAATGGTAACCCGTAATCCCCCAAAACATTCTAGTACTAAAGGAGTTCAGGTGGCTCACAAGGGCTCTGGATGGTGTCCAACTCTTGCAACTGTAGAACAAGATAGGGAGGACCAGAGACTTGAAGATCTGAACCTTTGTCTTCCTGCACAGATATTAGCAGCACAAAACACTCTTGTCCAGTGAGTCCACAACTGTATCAGGACATCCAAGTCTTTCTAAGACTTCAAACTCATAGCTGTGGGTCACACTGCCAAGATAAGTGAAGTGGTCAGCATCCTCACCTACAACAGATGCAGATGAGATAGAGTCCCCCAGGAAGCCAATGAAACACTGGATTTTTGTCTTGACCCAAGACACTCTAAAGCCAAGTGGTTTTGCCATCTCACTTAGTGAAAGAAGAGTGCTGCTTAAGACATCCAGAGACTCAGCAAGAATAACTGCATCATCAGCAAAATCCAGATTAGTAATCCTAGTTTTGCTAATGTGTGTGCCACAACTCAATCAAGTCATCATTTGGTCAAGTATACAGTTTGTGCAGACATTGAACAGAGTAGGAGCCAAAACACAACCTTGACAGACCCCAGAGCCAACTGAGAAAAAGTCATTAAGCATTATGATTTCACTGTAGGCAATACATGAGCCAGAAGTGTGAAGTTGCCTCTGAACCTCCTCACAAATTCCTTGAATATACTTTCCTTTGTCAGACCTCAGTGCTCTGACTACCCCACATCTCAGCCTCCAAAGCATATCAGCAGGGGGCCCACACAGTCTCACCCTGTGGCTGCATACCATTGATGTGAGGGTCTCCCTGGAAAGGAAACCAATACATTCACTAGCAGTTGACAGTAGGTTGTCCTTGTAAGTTTCTCACATTCTCACAGGCATAACTAAGGGACCAGCCCTAAGTAGCACAGACCCAAGCTAGTGTGAAAAGTCTTGCTTACACTGTTGTCTTTGAGTCTGTTGACCTATAATCTGGGATCTGCTGCCTTCAGCCTTTCAGACTTCGGTCATAATCTCAACTCAGTCACCACAAATTTATGACCAGTGCCCACAAAGCTAACACTCTGAAAAACCCTGCAGTTCTGTAGGACTTTCCAATGGTCATCCACAAGCTTGTGACTGATCTCCTTTGCCACATGACCAGTATTAGAAGACCAAGTTCAGCAATGCAGCTCAGGATATTCATACCAGGAACCAGCAATGTGAACTCTGTGGCTTGTGGCAAAGTCCAGGAGCATCACACTATTTTCATTTCTAGTACTGGACTCAAAAGGGCTGGTGACACTCTCATATCCCATTCTGTCAATGCCAGTAGATGTGGTGAAATCTCCCATGACGAAAGATGCGTTTCTGTTGGAAATACTCCCAATGACAGAGCATAGTCAGGCATAGAATGCCTCACTCATCGACCTGTCACTCACAGCATACACTGCAACAAAGGAAATGATACCCCGAGAAAGTGGGATCCTCAGCGACATAATATGCCCTTTGACAGGTGTTACATCTGATATCATTGGAACCAGTCAGTTGGCTACTGCAACTGCTATCTTCCTGACATATCCGTCAGCAGAGCACCCAGACCAATAGTTTCAGAATCACTGATCTGAAGTAAGAGCTACTGTAGCTTGCATAGTTATTTCCATTATTATAAATATAAGTTTATTCGTGAAAATAATTTTAATCATCTTCATAACTCAAGTTTTAGCTCAAGAATATTATTGTGATATATATTCTAAAACTGAAGTAACTAGATTACTGTGGATAACATTTAACCAAAAACAACTTAGAGCTGAATTATATCAAATTATTTATCATTACATAAACTCCAAGATTGTGAATATTGGTAAAATAAGGCAAACATCTGATAGACCAGATTTAATGAAGAGAACTTCCATATGAAACTTAAATATTAAAAAGACATTTTATAGAAGCTGTAGGTTATATATGAATTATCACATTTCAGAAATGTGGCCTAGTTCATTGTCATAAGCTAGATCTAGAATATGGTAGATGTGTGCTTGTAGAACTATCAAATCAAGAAATGCAGCCAAGACTATTTCAAGCTGTTACAAAGTATGATGCATAGTCTATGTAGAGAGATAATCTTAATATGCCACGCGTAGTTGATAGTAAATGTTAAAAACAATGCCATGAAAATTTCTTGGGAACTACTATCCAAAATATTAAAAACTATCCGCATTACAGACATCAGAATAATGTTGCTACGGCCATCTGAATTTAATGTAGGTTTTGATAATCAGTTATAAGTACATTTTTTGCATCGCAGTATTAAAAATGTTAGTCATTCTAATATAGAAACACATGGAATGGCTAGATCAGTAAAATATATTAGTAAATAATATTCAGAAAGTTAACAACAATATAACAAACTATTAAGAGTATATTGTTTATGCCAAAGAACAAGAAGTACTACAAATCACCAGTTGACATGATCTTTTGACATCTTCATCAAATATAACTTATTGAGATAATTTTTCTTTCTCATCCTGAGTCTTCTTCTTCCACAGGTGCCATTCACTTTGAGTTTGCTTATGCAGCTATCATCCTCCATCCATATAATGTGCCTATACCATCATAGTCTCCTCTCTTGCATGCTCCATCTGATTCTCTTTACATTCACATTGCCTCTCTGCTCATTACACTTTATTGTCCATACACAGTAGCATGACACATCCAGTGAACCATACTTGTCTCATTTCTTTCTAGTTTTGGCAGGTCCTCCGAAAAACCCATGTTGTGCTGCCATGCAGTAGTACACTTCACATACAAGCATCATACAATCTACCTTTGACCTTGAGGGATAAGCCCTCTGTTGTCAGCCAAGGTAATAGCTCCCTAGACTTTCCTCAACCTGTTCTTATTCTAGCTAACTCACTTTTAGAATATCTACCCCCAATGCTAATTTGGTCACCTAGGTAGCAAAAGCTATTAACTATTTCTAAGGAACAATTGCAACATTTGAGAAAATGCATTTCCAATGTGCTTAAATGTTTACAGTTCCACTACACTTGCTGCATATGAAATCTACTTTCTGTTAGCCTGCATGTGATCCCACTATACTATTTTGTGCCCATTGTTTATAGCAGGTGCACTTTATGGAATTTCCATTAATTCCCTTTTTGCAGATGGAGTATGGCTATTTTCCTGATGCTTTAAAGATCCTGTCTACCTTCCCATTTACTAAAACTTTTGTTTTAGCTAAGTATACTTTAAAGCCCTTCAATTTCAGATTTTGCTTCCATGACTGGAATTTTAGTTTCAATTTTATTACAAATTCTATTAGAAGAGCTGAGTTGTCAGAATACAGGAGCTCCCAAAGACAACCAATCTTAAACTCCTCTATTATGCTTGGAAGACTATAATAAATGGGTGCAGACTGAGAGATAAGCCCTGCTGTACCCCTACCTGCACAATAAATTCATTGTTGATTCTCACCTTGCTGACTGCCTCTTTGTACATAGCTTGTACAGCTCTCACAAACCATTCATCTACTAGTTTCCTTAGTGACAATCAAATCACAATGCAAGGAGACCCTGTCAAAAGTCTTCTCTAAATTGACAAATGCTAAGTATACAGACTTATTCTTAACCATGTATTTCTCTGGCAGTTGTATCACAAGGAATGTGTTATCAATGGTGCTTCTTTCTGCAAAAAACAAACAAACCATGCATCATCCAGACTAATCCTTTCCTAATCAGTTATCCTTTCTGTAACTTTCATAAACTGGTTTGACTGTTTGATGCCTATGTAGTTTTCTCTCTCTAGAGCATTTTCCTTGTCACTGGTTATGACACCTTCCGGTTTAACTTGATTTACTATTATGTACCTTAGTCTACTAGATATTTTAAGATTTGCAGTGACTATCCTTGATGGCCCACTTGCTTACCCTACTTTTCAATTCCTTACCACTCTATCAAACAGCTGATTTGTCTTTTGGGTCTACATGGAGTAGGCTCTCTCTCCTGTGCATTCTCCACATTCAACAACCTCTCATAGTAACATTTACATGTCTCTTTCTTTTCAGTGTCAGTGAGAGTAAGTGTGCCTTTATCTCCCCAATAAGATCTCAATTTTCTCTAGTATACTGTCTAGCAATGTCTCATGCATTTGCCCCTCATGTCAAAATACGTGCAAGTTTCTTTGCCATGTATGCCTAACATTTAGCTTCCTTTTTAGCCATCTGCTGCTCCCTCTCTTGCAGTCTTTCCAAGTCTCTCTTTGCTGTTATGACATTGTTTACAGTATTGTTTTACCACCATGTAACCTTGAGTTTGGCTGGTATCTTGCACTAGCCACAAGTCTAGTCTATAGTCTCCAAAAGATTGTCACATAAAAACTGCCAGTTCTGCACTATGGTATATATATTTCTCTCCTCCTCACTACTATCGTTAGTGTCAGTTACTTCCAGATCATCTTTTGTCTCCGTGACGGGATAGCTCTTATTTTAAAGTCACCAACCACTCATCTATGTTGTGAAATACAGTCATCACCCAGGAAGGTCTCAGCACACAGTCACTCATTTATCCCCTTTTCTGATGAAACTAAAATCTTTCTAGTTGTTTACTCACCTGATTGGGAGCTCATTAGGTGACTGGGTCATGTTATATGCTGAAGTTTATGTTACAGATCATGAGAGTGTTTGCATCACAGAACTCTAGGAGTTTTGATCCCTATTCATGTCTCATACTGAACTCATGCATACCATGTGCTAAAAAAAAAAAAGGCCTTCATGGTACTGTTCAACTTATCCATTAAAATCACTAGCTGTGACAATAAAATAGTCTGCAGGGGCAAGCAGAGTAGCAGCCACAAATGTTTTGCTTGGCTTGTCTAAGTTTAATAATTCAATCACTAGTTCTGACTACCTCAGTTACTCTCTCTATCCCTGTTTCTGTTAACAGAACTACTAATTCCATTTACAAAGTCACCCTTATCTTTCAAGAAGAATTTATACACCTGTTTCTTGCCTGCTTGGCTAAGAGACTCCTCTATCTTGATTCCTGCACACAGAACACATCCACTTGATTATGGTTTAGCATTTCTGCAAGCTCATCTGACCTACTTCTCATCACGCCAACATAGGGTGACTGCCATAAATTTTTGACCTGACAGGAAGAGCAGGTCTTCCAGTGGTACTAAGGTTGGCTTGTTTTGGTTCTCAAACTCTGAAATAAAAAAGGTGTGTGCAATATACTGCGATCCTTGTACATCTTGTACACAACAAAGATAATTTCTGCAACTAGTTGATTTGCTATTTATTCTACCATTCACTGACAAACCACAACAAAAATCATTGTCAGTCATTGCCACTTTTAGAGAGCATTAGTGAAAGGAACATTCATTGGCACAAGTACACAAGCAGATGTAAGGATGAGTGTGTGTGTATGTATGTATGTATGTATATATATATATATATATATATATATATATATACACACACACACACACATATACATAACCATGATAGTGGGAGCAAGGGGATTGAGTGTGAGAACTGAGAATGATGATGGCTCCATTAGCCAATGTAGTGAAAGGCAGCGATGTTGCAAGCAAAGTAAGTGGAAAACACATTGCTCAAAAAGAAAATCTTAGCTTTGAAACATCAAGGTCTGGCAAATTTTACATAATGTTCTGAGTGAAAAAAAAAACCTCATTAAATTGTGCATAAAACATTAGAATGATATCAATAAATTAGGTAGATAGATGGCAGGAAAAAGAGGGAAGACAAATTGAAAGAGAGAGGCTGACTGAGTGGGTCAGTATGCTTAGTCTTGAAACAATAAGGTATGTATGTTTAAAGAGAAGAAAGAAATAGAAAAACCAGCATGGCCATAGGTTTCAAGAAGTGATCAAATAGAAAGGATTAATGAATTTAAATTATGGCCAGCAAAAATTGAGAAAGAAAATGGTTCAAAGAGAAAATCTGAAATTTTAAACATTACACTTACAGCAAGGAAAATTTTACAATTCATTCTTTCAGAGCCCAAACAATCAAATGATATACAAAACCTTAAGAACAATATCAATATTTAGCTAGCTAGAGCAATAGGGAAAAAAGACACACACATACATAATGGGTTTCTTTCAGTATCTGTCTACCAAATTTATTCACGTGGTTTTGATTAGACTGGGGACAGAGAAGATACTTGCCCAAGATGTTGTGCAGTGGGACTGAATCCAAGACCACATGGTTGCAAAGTGAACTTCTTTAGAGTCATGCTTGCACCTATGGTGATGACATGTTAAATATTTGGTATTTGGTATGGATACTATACTGCGCTTCAGAATGCATCTATGGATTTTTAGCCAATACTGCATGTAATAGATGTAAACATCTTCAAATACACTGTATAGCTTTGAAAGATAACAGTTGATGTATCAGTTGCCACAAATGTGGTATACATGTATATGTAAGTTAGTAGGTTTTTAGGATCTTTTTTAAAACGGGGGCCACATTTTTCATTAACGAAACACTTTGAAACTTGGAACACTGGTAGAATGTGTCATATAAAACATCTTTTTCTCTTAGTCTTCTTAAAAGAAAAAAGAAATCCATAAATTATTCCATGTTAAAGTTGTCGTATTTCTGTAATTTCAACCAATCACTGACGTCCATTCAGCCGATATACATTAAGCGCCGACTACATAAACAAACGATTCTGAAACAATTAACCCTAACCCTAACCCTAACTCTAACCCTAACCCTAGGGTTAGGGTTGTTAAAGCAAATTTAAAATGAAAAAAGCAAATAAAACGAAGAATCGTTTGTTTATGTAGTCGGCACTTAATGTATATCGGCTGAATGGACGTCAGTGATTGGTTGAAATTATCGAAATAAGACAATTTTTTACATGAAATAAATTCGAATACAAAAATATTTTTCTGTTCTATAACACAAAATAGATAAGTATACGAAGTTTGAAAGTCTTTCGGTACCAAAAACACTACGTAAAACATTAATGAAAAATGTGGCCCCCGTTTTAAAAAAGATCCGGTTTTTAAAGTAGTATCTTTGTGGACATTTAAAGAGGATAATCAGTCACTAATGAAACCCAAAGCATGATGGAATTTGGATTTTATGTCTATGGAAGGACATCTTTTAGTATATTCCTTCTCTTTACAAACACATTAGTCTCCATACATTTGTATGTCTATATAATTTTATCAATCTATTTTGTAGATATTTATGCATGCATAGCTCTTTGCGTGTATATGTTATGTGTGTTTTTGTGCATGCATATACATTCATATCAGTCTGCATTAGAATCTACTTACGTGTTCATGTATGGGCCTCTCACTAGTCATGATGCTTTTCTGCATCCACTTTCTCTCTCATCCACCCACATACGAACAGATGGTTTTCTGTTCCTACTACACAATACCATCTCCTAAACATTACTTAACACCTCCCATAAACAAACTATTAATCAAATTGACTCCAACTAAAATGCCTTCTCAACTTCACCATTCAGACATTACATTGTGTTCTCTGAATATAGATATATGTATGCATGTATATATATATATATATATATATATATATATATATATATATATATATATATACATATATATATGTAAATAAAATTTATGTATATACATATCAATCTATTCCATGACCTTGTTGCTTCCTCCGTTACAGATAAGAAATATGCCAGCTTTCAGATTTATTGAGAATTTACCACTTTCAACGAATTTTTGAAAAATAGGCCGTATGTATGGTAGCTGTATGGCCGAAAAATTTGCTTCCTAATAATGTGACACCTTATGCAAGTGTCTCCAGCTAACCAAAGCTTTGATAGTAGATTTGGTAGATAGAAAGTGAACGTTTTAGGGGTTCAACATTCTATGCTCATCTATCTTTTATTTGTTGTAAGGGGAAGAGAATATGCCCATAGCTTTTGTAAGCTCTTGGATATCACTAATGATGCTACAGAACTCCAATATGACAGCTGCAGGAAAAACATGAAAAGGAAATTCCAGAGTTGACATTCTGGGGAGGAAAGATTGAGTATAGTGGTTAGCACAGGAAAATATGAGAGAAGAGAGAGAGATGAATGAGCTAGACAACCCTGAATAGAATGGTATGAAATCAGCCAGCTCAGAGGAATAGGGGTCAGGGTTATAGTGGTAGAAAAAAGAAAAAAAAGAGGAGCCAGAATATAGAATGCTTGTTTGTATGTAGGAAGTAGCAGCATCTTACAAGATATAGAAACAATATTTTGTTATGTCTCACTTGAGCTTTGTAACTATTAAGAACAGCAATTCTCTGGCCCTGAAGAGAAAGACCAACCTTTGTGATGCAATTTTTGTTGAAATAAAGATATAAGATTGTCATGAGAGATCATCAATGATAGTGAAGGTTAGCATTTGTAGTGACTTTGAAGTTTTAGTTGCTTATTCTTTATGTGTGACCCTTCAGCATTCAAATTATTCTGTCAAAAGTAATGCTTATTTTTTTCACACCGTTTTGAATTAATCATGCAATATTTTGTAGTTTTGAGATTTTCATGAGGTAACTGTTAATTTTTAGAATGATATTGTAAGATTGGTGTGAGAGGCCAGACACTGCCAGTTTGAACATAAAATAGGTAGAATATCTTGGCCAGATATGGCTGGTTTAAATGCAAAAGAGTTAAGGAAGACAAGATTGTTTCCTTGATATATGTAGCAATTGTGTCTTTATGCTACTGAAGAAAACAAGACTGGCATAACTCTAACGGAAAATGCTTTTGGTCCATGAAGACATACATTTAGCATGGTGTCAAAGTTGCATATGGATGTATGAGGGGACAGTATGCAGATCATTGACAGAAGTGTGTGTGTGGAGAATAAAACTAAACTTTGGGACATCAGAGTTGACAGTTAGAGAGAGCTCCATTCACATAGATCATAACAGTGCAATCCAATAGAAAACCTATGATTCAAGGCATTAGCAGTGGATAGAGCCCATAGGCTTTAGTTAAGTTTGGAGAATTGTATGCCAGACAGAGTCAAATGCAATTAGTCTATCAAGCCAAGATATTGATAAACAATCAGAAAAACTACATCTGCCTCAAGCAAAAGATTCAGGAACAGGCATGCTCAACATATTCACTCATTGAAATTTATAAATTCCATAAAACTAACACTATATATTACTAAGTTGAGGAAAAGAGCATCAACAATATTGAAATACTCTGGTCTGCTGTCTAAACTAAACACCCCTATATTAATGGATCAAAAGGATACTTTCACTGAAGAATAATATAACACCCTTCTAAGATATTAAACAAAAGATGAGATACTCTAAACATGACAGCCAACATATGGAAATTAACAAATCCCTTTATCACATACCTGTTCATCACTTATGCCACTATTACCCATTGCCTTCACCTGTCATATTTATGCCCCTATTGCTCATATTAATCTCACTGCACTTCATTGCCAATATGACAAAGGATCTTTTCTATTTACTGAATGAGATGTGATCCTCTGACACACCTAGTAGAAGCAACAACTCAGCCAACCCATGCCAGCATGGAAATACACCTATATTGTCCTTTCACCAACATTACACTTTCCTTATCACCCTTGCTCTCTTACCTAACTTGAGGCATGTGCTTAAAGGACTTCATCAGATAGGCATGTACTTCAGCTATTCAACATATAGTCTCCCACTGGCCATTTGGTTTCAACATCCATCATCCAACCCCACCATTTACCCACCTCTTGTTATCCATCATACTCTCACTCCTCTCTAGTGCTGGTACCATGATAACATGAATCCAGTGCACTGTTAAATGTGATGTCAGGTGTCTCATTAGTCTTGAAGATGTGGACAACCTCCCTAGTGCTGATGCCATGAACAAAATACCCAGTATACTCAGTACAGTGGTTGGTTGTAGAGAGGGCATTCTGCCATAGAAACCAAGCCAAAAATAAAACTTTGGGCCTCTGACCCATGTGAAAGCAAATGTAAAATGACAATTTCCCCCATACCTTGATAGTTTGTATTTCAGATTAGTTCATGGTCATTATAAGCCATAAACTCACTGGAAACTGGAGGTGTTTGAAATTGAAATGTAAACCCTTGAACAGTCAAAATAGTTTCTTTTAGTAAGTTATTTGACTAATTAACTGGTGTCATTGAAACATCAAAATTACAAAGTCAGATGACTGGTGCTTCTCCTTTTAGTTTCAAGTTGTGACATTGTATTGTTGAGGATTGAAGTGCACTGAATTTGAATCATGTTACTAATGTCTTTTCAAACTGAGATATTATTTGTATGAAAATTCTTGACAGGCAATTTATTAAAGTATTCTGCAACTTAATTTTTGGCAGTGTCACTCTTTAGAGTAAGCGGTGCTCTTTCTTATATTAATGTTTCAGTAATCTTTTAGTAAATTCAAGAAAACTTTGTCTATCATTTTTATTATAATCAAAGTGATTCTCAAGTTGGTTGATGGGATTTTCACTTTGATTAATATCTGTATTTTGAAACAAGAGATTTCTAAAGGAAAAGTTCTTACAATCCCTTTGTTTACACAACACTCATGCTGATCTGATGATGCAGGGTGTGATGTGCACACTTCAAGCATGTTTGAATTTCAATTATAGATGTTCTACAGAAAATTGCTAGAAATGTCCCAAGAAAAGTAGGCCATAGATTACTTCAGCACTTTTTTTTTTATATAATGAAGTGTCTAGAGAGGTGCATCAAATACACACACACACATACATGTGTTTGAGTACTTTTGTACAAATTTCATTCATCGTATATGGTGGAGCTTGAAATAAATATTGGAGGAGGCTTGTATATTATTCTTTTGAAAAACTTTATGAAGTTCTGTCTTCATTACAATTAGAAAATTCAGCAAAGATAATATATCTAAATTGTGATAAACATGGTATACATGTTTTCAATTATATGCAAAAAACAAATGATATTACAAAACTAGTTACTCTATATCACAAATACCAATTTTATCAATATACATCAAGAAGTTTTTTAATGATATTTCTATCACATTTACTGCTCACAAAAATAAACTCATAATAATTCAAAATTAGTATTTGGCAAGTGTTTTTCCATGCATATAACAGAGTGGTAGCTGTTTTTTATGCAGAGATGTCTAAAGACAACAGACTCATAAACATGTCTTGCATCTTCCAAATGAGCTTATTAACCAACATAAAAGTATTTAATTTACTCTTGGCACATATTTCAACAGCTACTGTGCAGTCAGAAACTGCCAAACTCAGTGCATGATCAATTAGTTACAAATAAAGATCTGCACAAAACAGTTTTGTGTTGACTGATCTGAATCTATCAGATTAGTATACCAGAGAATAGGTCAGAGTATGTTACTGAGTTGTAACAGATAACTGATTCCTTCTCATTTCAAAAGCTACATATTTGTCTTTATTCAGATGTTTGTTTTGAAGTGGAGTTTTCTAGATACAGTTCTATATTTAAGAGATGAGGAATTATGTACATTTGATGGATATTTATCCTCATCTTGTTTGTTGTTAACACGTTTCGGCTGATATACCCCCCCCCCAGCCTTCATCAGGTGTCTTGGGGAAATTTTGAACCTGGGTTCTCATTCCTAAGGTATTTTTCGATAATATTATTATTATTCAGGTCACTGCCTGGAATCTAACTCAGAGTCTTGGGGTTAGCAGCCTGCGCTCTTAACCCCTAGATTCCAACTTCGATTCCAGGCAGTGACCTGAATAATAATAACATCAAAAAATACCTTAGAAATGAGAACCCAGGTTCAAAATTTCCCCAAGACACTTGATGAAGGCTGGAGGGTATATCAGCCGAAACTTTGTGTCAACAACAAACAGGATGAGGACAAATATCCGTCAAATGTAAATAATATAGTTTTCCAGATGTTTCACAGTAGATAATAATCTTCCTGTTATATCATGCTTTTTCATAAAATTTACAGCTGTTGACAGTCACTGTGATGCTACTTCATAATCTTGATGTCCAATGACACCAATTAGTAGTCAAATAACTTACTGGAAGAAACTATTTTAACTGTTCATGGGTTTACATTTCTTCTATGTCAAATATCAAGACAAGTTTTATAAGGTCCTGAGTTATGTATTGGGATGTCAAATGAAATTCTCCATTTCCTTCCAATGTTATTTAAATGTAAAATATTTCTATCACAGTTTTATGGAGTTTTTAGCTTTATTCTTCCTCTACAACTTTTTATTTATCATTTTTGAAATTTGAATAAATTTTACCTCTTTTCAGACATGTGACAATGAAGTGCCACATAATTCAAAAGCTCAGTTGGGAAGTTCTACCATGCCTGCCATATTCTCCTGATATAGCACCTTCAAATTATCACCTTTATCAGTTGCTATCCATCAATCTGCAAGGTGTCTCATTCAACACTGACATGAAGCTGAAAATATGGCTCTATGAATTCTTCAAGTCAAGACTTCGTAATTTCTACCATCAAGACATTGAAAAGAACACTAGCAAGTCATGATCAATGAAGGAGAATATATTATCAGTTGATTTGTTAAAACTGTTGATAAAAATAAGAATTAAAATGGTAAAAAATTCATTCATCTGGCAACTGAATATAATTGCTGGGTTTCACCAACTTTTTGATGAAATAGATTTATCTAAATTTGTGATCATTCCTACTTCCAAACAATTGGACCTGGTCACTTATAAGCTTAGTATGGCTGTTTGTTTGGGACTTAGTGACGTCCTTTCAAAAACAACTGTTCTATATTTGAATATTTGCAGTTCCAGCATGATTTCTATCAAAGAGGGCGTTTTCCTGACTAAGCCATAAAAAAAATGTTTATTCTACAGCTGGTTACTTTAACCAGATGGAACATGCATTATAACTGTGTGACAGTGTGTGTGCATGTGATATGCACATACATCCAAATATAACATACATACATACTAATACTGAAACCTACACATGTATAATTAAATTGATCTAGGCTTTACTATTCTGAACAAATTTCTTTGAAATTATTTAGCTAGCAAAATTTAGTTGTGAAATGATTGAGCAGAGTATCATATTCCAATTTTTTTCATTTATATATTTAAAAGGATATTCTCATATTTCTCAGTGCTAGAAGAAAAGGTTCTAGTTTAAACCAGTTCTTGATATAAGACCTTGATGGATTTTTTTTTTGGCATTGTTTACAACAATGACTATTCATACTGTTTATGGTGTTCAGTATTGCTTTTTCATGCAATTTCAATATAAATATCAGTTTTTCAACCCCAAAAATGGTATTTATATTTTGTCAGGTAAAATATTTCACTATTTTTAAGGTGTCATTTTCAAAATAGCAAAGACTGAATTAAATTAATACTAATGAATGACAATAACATTTTAAAAACTGATTAACAACTAAAAACTATGGAAATAGTAACACACAGTGCAACTTCATATCACTTCACTTCTGAATCACTTTAATGGTATTGATAGAATTAAATGTTGGGCCACTGTCAGCTCATCTATGCACAAGTTAAAATAGAAACCCAAATTAGGAATGCAAATTAACAAAACATTCTTCAATTTGTTTAACAACAGTGACTATCCCAGCCTCTGGTACCTACTTTGGTAAGGTAGACTGGGTGTATCATTAGGTAATGTACCAATGA
Organism: Octopus bimaculoides; assembly: GCF_046866305.1. Classification (NCBI taxonomy): domain Eukaryota; kingdom Metazoa; phylum Mollusca; class Cephalopoda; order Octopoda; family Octopodidae; genus Octopus; species Octopus bimaculoides. Next base: position 35,211,199 of record NC_142933.1, on the reverse strand, counting down.
CATGATTGAAATACTACTTAAGCTTGCTGCTGGTTTCCAAAAGCTTATCAATCCAGCTATCTGCATATTTCTTGGATTTATTTACGTCAACATCATCATCCTCCTCGTGTAACACCTACTTTTTCCTGCTAACACGAGTCAGACAGAATATGTTGAAGCAGATTTTCAATGGCTGGACAACCTTCCTGTTACCAAGCCCAACCTGTTTCTAGGGAAGGTAATATTTTCTCAGGGTCAGATATATTTTCTTTTCACAGATTGGAAATGAACACCACAACAGTGATGCTTTTTTACAATTATGTGATGCCAAGACAATGTGCACATGCACACACACACATATATGTATGTGTATACCTACACGCAACAAGCTTCTTCCATTGATCCTCTACCAAATCCACTTGTAAGGATTTGGTCAGCCTGGGCTATAGTCGATCTTACCCAAGATGCTTTGCAGTAAAAGTATACTTGACACTACATGGTTGTGAAGCAAGCTTCTTAACCATACAGCCACACCATGAATTAAGAGAACATTTAGTTAAAGAAGTGAAATATTTCCACACTCTAGTAAATACATGAAAGTATCTTAGAAGGATATATCTATATCATGTAGAATGAGACTATATAACACTATAATATTCTGCTACAGTCTAAGTATGTTACACTTTAAATAAATACTATCTTAACTATATAAACAATGTTTATTTTATTTATAAGACAAATGGCTGATAAATATTTCAAATTAAGTGATATGTCTTTTTTTAATCCACAGCTCAAATGGGGCAACTGTTGCAATTCACTGTGACTATAGGCTCATGTTGAGCCCATTGTACATTCCTCTGATATGAAACTAATGATGTAGTACATGTATTAAGATTTGTTAAAGTATTACCAATATAGTAATACAGTATATCACTATAGATAGTTTATGTCTTTAATTTCACTCCATCATAAGATTGCTTAAAGTGTATGCATTATTCTTTCAACACATTTTTAATAATTTTAATAACAATCAGATTGGAAAGATGAAGAGAAGTGAACCAGCATTTTCTCAGATAGTTAGTTGTATGTAGCACTATCTAGAGCATGTGCACTTCTTCATGTAAGAATAAGAATACTAGACAATGACCCTCAGTGTAGAAGAGAGGACAAATGTACAACTCCAGTTTGATGTTCTCTCCTAACTACAACTTATACAGACTTTACAACACCTCCTGAACACATCAGTAAAAATACAATTTTAAAGAAAATTATCAATTTTATAGTTCCCTGCTGACTTACTATAACCTCATTGTCTTCATAATTGTGGAATTTCCAGACACTACTAGTATCTAGTAATAAAAGTAAAAAAAAGTAAACCAAGTCACTGCAGTAAATAGAGAATGCCAGGAAATATTATATGGAAAATACTAACTTTATCATCATGTCACAAAAAAAAAAAAAAAAAAAAAAAACCTAGCGCAATACTGCCTTATTTTTATTGTTCAGATAAAGTAGGATTTTCTCCACAATACTAATCACTAAATTATATACAAGAAAAAATATTGCACTCTTATATTTAAATTTAGCTGTCATACTCAGTGGGATGTTAAGATCACTAGGTTATTATATTGTCTTAACAAGACAGAAAACTATGAAAATAAAATTATTGCTCTAATTCAGATATATATCCTCTAAGATTACCTAGTTATTTTTTTCCTGGTCTCCACCGACTATCATCATCATGATGTATAATAAATGTTCATTTTGTTATTAATTCGCTGTATGTATAAACTGATCACTAAAGGATTTAATGTACTAAACCTTAACAGAATGTATATTTTTTAACACTCAAGCACCCGTGTATCCTCAACTGGTCATAGTTACCTAACTTTAGATTTATTGTTCACATCATATGTTTTAGAGACAGCATCACAACTTTTTAACTATAATTAACCAATGGTTTATGACTTGCATAAAGTTTCAGCTAACCCAGGTCTATTCTATAGTTCAAGTCTGATGTTTAAAAACTCTTTTTTTTTTTTTTTCTATGTTTCAGTCATTAGACTGTGGCCATGTTGGGACACCATCTTGAAGAGTTTTAGTTGAACAAATTGAAACTGCTTAAAATTTTTTTATTTTAAAGTCTGATACTTATTCTCTTGGTCTCTCATGCCAAAATGCTAAGTTACAGGGATGTAAACAAACCAACACCTGTTGCTAAGTGGTGATAGTGGACAAATACAAAGACATACATAGATACACATACATATGGCAGGTTTCTTTTACTTTCTATCTACCAAATACATTCACAAGGCTTTGGTCAGCCTCAGTATATAGTAGAAAACATCTGCTCAAGGTGCCACTCAGTGGGAGTGAACCCAGAAACATGTGGTTGGGAAGCAAACTTCTTATCACACAGCCATTAAATCCTACAAAAAAAGTGAAATACGATATGAATAGTGTGACTTGCAGTTGCATTTTCATGCAACAATAGAACGTTTTTAATAAATTCCTGCACTAATTAGAGGATTATAACTTCCCTCAAAGCTATATTGGTGCTGCACCACAACTTCCCTCAAAGCTATATTGCTGCTGCACATATCAAAATACTGATGCATCTGTTTGATAATCTGAAAGCTTGAATACCCCACACATGCTTTGAATTTAAAAGATTTTGGCTCAAAGTTGCACAAGTTCCACTCAATGGTTTGGAAAAACTTGAAGGAACATTGCACCACAGTCATAACTTGGGGGCAGGAGTTAGTGTTTTCAAAATCATAAGAATTGATCCAAGTCAGTTAAATATAAAAGAAATATACACAGATGACAGGGTTACTGTCATCAGATGAAAAGCGGTGAGCTGGCAGAATCGTTAGCACGCCGGGCGAAATGCTTAGCGGTATTTTGTCTGCCGTTGCGTTCTGAGTTCAAATTCCGCCGAGGTTGACTTTGCCTTTCATCCTTATCCGGGTCGATAAATTAAGTACCAGTTACGCACTGGGGTCGATGTAATCGACTTAATCCGTTTGTCTGTCCTTGTTTGTCCCCTCTATGTTTAGTCCCTTGTGGGCAATAAAGAAATAAGATGACAGGGTTGCTAGTGCTGAATGAAATGCCTTGCAGTATTTATGACTCTGTGCACTCTATGTTCAAATACCATCAAAGTAAACTTTGCTTTCCATCCTTTCAGAATCAATAAAAACAGACCAATCCACAGTGGTGGCTTGGCAGTTCTGGAAGAATGTTGGATCTTATGTCATTTGTTCCAGTTTTTTGCATTCTGTGTTCAAATCCAGCCATGACCTACTTGGATTGTAAACTGAATTTGTTACCCAGTTTAATACTACCTCCTGATTTTTGGTTACCTTTAGTTGAGTTCACTCAGTAGCCAGATTTGGGCCAGGTCTTCAGTCTAAAGATACCTCCCTCCCTCAATCGTCTTGAAGGCCCTGTAAAGAGTCTGGGGCACTGCCTTCCGACGTGACTAAAAGATAAATTTTTTTTATTTTTTAAGCGCGGTGCCACGAAAACTATAAGCTGCTCAAATGTTTATAAAATTATAGATATACATTAACAAAAATATTCAACTATGTTATTATAATAAGCTTGTAGTAAAATCCCATAACAGTAGCAAATTTTAAATTAATCTTAGTTGAAGGATATAATCTTATAAGTACATTTAACCGAATCAATAGCAAAATGTTTGGTAATTAATAACCAGTTTGAAATAAAACCATAAACATTTACGTTATAAACATATTTTAAAATTTGTTTTTCATCCAATATATTACAACTAAAATGTTCTATTTAAGCCTTGAAATTCTTTTAAGTTGCGGATCAAGTTTGCTGTTATGACAGTTATTTTGAAACCGGTACGCGCTATTGATCCTCGACATTCCCGTCAATGTTACAAATCGTGTTACACTTCAAGGTTAGGATAAGAAGATTTACGTTAATTTTTAGATTGAACATAGAATTACTATTTATGTCAATTATACGAGAAGGTTCGATTGATTAAAAAATAAGCAACTTTACGACCGATTTTGTTGGAAATTAATTTAAAACAATGAACGTAATTGTTTATTCGCTTCGCATAATGATGTCCCATGTTCGATGCAATTACGCGGTACCTCGGACAAGTGTCTTCTGCTGTAGCCTCGAATCGACCCAAGAAATCTGAATGAAATTGGATAAACGAGAACAGCGGAAGTTTGTCGGATGAATTGTACTTTTAATTAAAAGGCCCAGCTTTTATACAGATGGTGTCATGCTGAATATGTTCTTTAGTTTATTTAAACCATTTCGGAAGATTACGTTAAAAAGAGTACAAATGTTTGTAGAATTCTCGTGCACGTATAATCCAATGAATGGGTAGTACCGTTGATCGAATGGAATACTCATCGACGAAACGGACGACGAATCAATTTACTTTTTAAATAAAATCAATAAAACTCCGCGATATATTACTAATTCTATGCTAAAAATGTAAATATTTTTCCAATAAATAATATTCACTTCATCGCATAAACTCAAATAGAGACTTTTACTGGTGATTATAAATCTCTTTAGAATAAAGGAAAACCATTATAAATGTTCGTCCTAAAATGAAAAACAAAACTAATTTTTTTCCTTGGTCCTTTCGTATTTTACTCACTTTTCAGATAATTCAGAAACGACTTCAATATTGGTAGAAGTTACGCAAACCAGGTAAGAGTTCTGAATAGGAATTAGGAAAATGTGGAGAGTGTGAGAGAGAGAAACTGAAATAGTTAAATGACAATTCGTTATCTTATGAAAGTGAAGTCAACTCAAGAGGAAGCAAGACGGTTTAATAACAGTAGCTAGGTGCCCGGCCTCGAAGTATCGCAACCGACCGTTGCCATTGATAAAGCAAGCAGTCGGCCGACAATGTCTTCAGACAAATTAGCTGTCTTTTACTATTGGAGAAAAAAAAAAAAAATTGCAGGCAGCACCATCTTTGTCGTCTTTCCACACCCTCTATTTCTGTTGATGTGTTCTTGCAACATAAATAGTAACAAGTTGTCACACAAACTACACACACATACATACATACATATATATATACATACATATGGTAAGCAAAGAGCTCTTTAATTGTAAGTTGTGGGGATCTGATATAATCATGAAACCAACATTAAATAAGTAAACGCGAAATGAAAATATATTCGGAGCAATCTTAAATCGCACACACACATATACATACCAATCGATATTTTTAAATATATCTTTCTATTCACACGAGTAAACTTCCATTCAAGTGCACGATTGCTGTAACTGCACGTTTTTCTCCCACCCCTCTACTTTTGAACTGAAAGGAATGCAAAAAATTGGTAAAAGAAAAAAGTTAACGGTATATAGGGAGATGACATATGCACGATTCAACTGAATCGTTATTCGCAGTATGAAATAAGTTTTAAACCAAGGTCAGAGGTGTACTGGAAAAACGACTTAACACATGCGCAGAGTAAATAGAAAGCTGATCTAATACTGGGCTCTATGCAGTTGATTGACGTCACCATCACTAGTTTTAACAAGAGAATCTTCTATTGTTTTCCATCTTAAACCATGTGTCTGCTCTCTGCTCATTCTTTCAACGCACCTTGATAATGACAGAATGATTGCGTCTCTAACAACCTTGTACAAAACTACATGTACACATTAAAAAATATACTACGTGCAACTGGTCTTCCTGTTTGATATATATATATATATCCCATATTCGCGTAATTTCATTTCAGTCGTTTTTATTCCACTTCTCCTCCAATTTAAGAATCGAAACTATATTTATTATGCCAGCATTGTGAAATTTATCAACAAAGCCGGTTTTCAATTTAGTTGGGTTTATGCTAGATTGCCATCTAGCAAATCTTCACCAACAGCCATCACTAAATAATACCCACGTGTCAGTCTAAAAAATCTTATTGTGAACGTAAGTGCTGTTGGTTTATTTAGTTCATGTTATTTATTTGACTGTATATTTATGTCGCAACTTTCTTTTGGCTGTTAAAACGATTTTTCTTCGCTTCTTAAAAAAAAAAAAATCGATATATTTCTTTACTCCCTTGTTTCCCTCAACCACCCATATTTTCAGTTTCGTGTAATGAAAGAGAGAAAAAATGCTTTCTTGGCAGAGACATAAAATTTCCTACATATGAAAATTTTATAAGTAAAGTATGGATGATTTAAAGTATATCGTTTTTATACCTCTCAACGGTCGTCCCATCTTTAGCGTAGCCAAAAACTTCTTTCGTAGTTATTGAAGACATCTTTTTATGTAATGGGGGAAAATAAAATCCTAATTCATTCACTATTTTATATGGAAGGACGAGGGGGAAATCAGGGAGGTAAGAGCCGCCTTACATTATGCTTATTGGTATGGAAGCGGGCAAGACATTCAAGTCATGTGATTTAGGTCACATGACTATACTTTTTCATCTTAATCTCTAACCCTTCTTTCTAAAATCATTATTACAATAGTTGTTAATTCTTTAGAAAAAAAAAGCTTTCTGCATTTACAAATTAGACTTATTCGCTTACTTTTTTTGTTTATTATTTTGCAAAAAGAGCTACGTTTTAAACTGACTGGAGATTCTCTTTTTTTTTTTTTTTGAAATACTTGAAATTTGTCTCCGATATAATATAATAGTTGCATTTAAGAGGAAAGAAAAAGTGCTCAATAATTTTCCGCTCTTTCTGCTGCTACTTTCCTAACTGCCTGCTGCCTTCCCCCTCTCTCTGTACTTCTTACAATCCTTCTCTTGTTATATTATTAGCGAAGTAGAAGTAGTAATAGTGGTGGTTGTAGAAGTAGTAGTAGCAGTAGGTTTCTCTGTTTTCCTACATAGCAACGTGCAGCTGCTGCGAGAAGTGGAGGGTATTATCAGATCCTCAGCTCTCACACAGACACAGAACTGCAGCGTTGAGCTCGTTTACAACTTTACAAGTATTTAGCGTTAGTGAAAAATGGCGGCTTATGAGGGTCATGTAGCAAAGCGTCAAAAAACTGAAAATAATGGATATGGAATGAACCAAGGAGGAAAAGTAAGTGCTAGTAGTTTTGCAGCTCCTTTTTTGTTATTACTACTATTTATGCATTCGGATGTGTGTGTGATGTCTCTTCGTAGTAATTATTTCATTTAGATATGATAAATCAATCAGTAATTGAATTAAAATTACTCTTTTCTTTGGATAAGAAAATTTGAAATGAGAAGAAACTGAAAAATTTGAGTTTGTTTTCCTTTTTCTTTAAGAAATTTGCTAACCGGCTTATTTAGATACCCTTTTCGTTCATCCTACTTTATAAATTGCCTGCGTATGGTTTCTTTTATTTTTAAATAATATTTGTCTGTCTAATGATATTTTATTTAAATCTGCTTTATCATATTTCAGCACAAGTAGATTGTTTTTATGTTCATAATATTTAAAATTTGTTGTTTTTTTGTTCTTTTTATGACCGCATGGTCTTCGTGTGTTGGAAGAAGAAATGATGGCTACATCATCTTTGAAATAGTGAAAGCAAGCTCTCGCTTATATTTTCCTTTTTTTTTTCTTTCTTCCCTATGCATACATAAACAGTAAGAAAATATGATATGCAATACTACATGCACAATGCTCTTTGTACTTAATTAGTGAAAGAAAAGCCACTCGTTTTTCTAACCTCATTATATTTCATTACAAAACAAAGACCGCTTTAAGGCTGTCATAGCTGCCCCCCCCTTCTTTCCTTTCTCTCGTCTTTTTCAATTTCTCTCCCTATTTGTGGCGATGACTAATATTTGCTGCTCCAAATAAAAAGAATTCATGAAGTGTTATTCATCATAATAATTGCAAAAGATACTATTTTATTTTTTACATTTCTCATTTATTTTCCCATTTGTAGAATTTCTTTCAAAAATGGAACTGATTACACATCTTGCTCTTTAATTATTGATTTTTGTGAATTTCTTGTTATTGCATTTATTGTTTAGTGGAATTAAGATATTGTCAAGACTACATTTTAATAATATACTATAAACAATTAAAATACATAAAATTTATATTTTTATATTAACCACTTTAAAAAATGAAAAAAAAAAATTTTAGAAAATTCCTAGTTTAATTCTGTATAAAATTGTGGCTGTTTATATATTTTATGGTTGAATGCAAATCTGTCCACAAACGTTGTGAAGGCGGCTAGCTAAGGAAATATGGAGATGGCATTAATGATCTGGTGGCTGGCTAGCAACACATCAGTAGCCGACTACTTGCCAAAGTAGTAGCCATGTTCATTTCACTTGTAACAAAAATAAAATCGATGTGACCTTTTTATTACTCTGTCCGGCCGACAGTAGTATGGTGCTTTTCATTTTCACTTGGGAAGATGGGAAGATATCCAAAAAATAGTCTAAATAATGTCGTATAAAAAGGAACCAGTGTTTATTACAATTTGGGATTTTCTGCAAGCGCTATACCTTTAGCACTATTATATAACATTAGTCACCTTTTTATTATAAAACTAGAATATTGAGATTATCAGTACAAAAATGCTTGGAATCTGTCACTCTCAACACACTTGTCTCCATAATTGTTAATCGTTTATTTTCTATATCCATTAAAGCGACTTAATTTAGTATGATATATAATTTACTATATATAGCCTATCATGAAGGCGCATTTGCCGATCCTCCCACTTTGTATTTTGAAAACTGCCGGGTTTCATTTAAAGGTCGGATCATTTTTTATTATTGCAATTAATGCATATTCGATCATGTATAATATTTAAAAAAAAAACGTTGTTGAAAAAAAAAAAAATATTGCTCTTTTTTAAAAAAAAAAAAAAAAAAAAAAAAGTAATAAGATCTAGACAGTCGAACTTCATTTCATTGACTAAATACTCTGTATTTATATGAATATAAACTTTATTCGACTTGAGTATTTTAAATCTATGAAATTGGTGTCCCGTACATAAGGTTTTAACCGTCAAAACTCCCCTCGGCTACTTTTCATTCACCTAATTGGCTGTTTTCGTCGCTTCACTGTCCTAGCGAACATTCAATCTTCTTCCTCGTATTACAGCAATGCGCCTGCGCAAATCTTGGCTGTATTTCCTTAACTTTTTTTTTTTACATCCTCCGCCCATCCCCATCTTCTAAAACGTTAATGGAGGTGGGATATACTATTTATAATTTCTGATTTATTGCTACTTTCTTTTTATCCTACTTTCCATTACTTCGTTCCGATAAGAAAGAAAAATAATGAATTTCGTTGTGTTTTGAGGATTTTGCTTTTATAAATTCATTGGTGAATGAATACGATAAACTAATTCTTGGTGCCAAAATATTTGGTTTGCTTCATTTTAAAATGAAAATCATTGTTCAGGTGATGGTGCGGAATCTATCATCGTTTGCCAAATGGTTGTTATTCTCTTGCTAAGAAGCTTCATGTTTAAAATATATTGAATTTATCGTCATCCGTTGCAAACGTAAAAATTTACGAGAAAAGCTATCTAAATGCTATCACTAATCTGATTACCTCATATATATTATATAACCAACTACGTTGTATTCCATAAAATTTTAGATTAAATTTTTGCAGATTTACTTGCGTTATGTCGATTGATTTAATAATTTTTATTTATATATCGATGGAATTTTTTTTTATAGACGGTTATCTAACTAAATCGGTTAGGTTTTGATGTGTATTAAATGAAACTCGGTCGGCTTCCTTCCAATTTATCGAATAATCAAATTTTCCAAAATATTTGTCAACAATTTACTGATAAGAAGCATATAAGTATTGGGTTTTTTTTCTTCTGTAATTCGACAGGATAAATTAATGGAAGATCCTCACAAACCATCACCATCACCCGTGGTGCATGTCCGTGGTCTATCTGAGACTGTGGTAGAGCAAGATTTGGTTGATACCTTGCAAAACTTCGGGTGCATTAGGTAAGTTCATTAAGATATATATGAGCTTTTTCTGCTTTAGGGCTTCGCGTGTGATTATGAATTAATACTGTAAATGTTACATCCGTATACCAATCATTCCCCCTTCTCTATTACAGTTATGTTATCATGATGCCAAAGAAAAGACAGGCTCTGGTGGAATTTGAGGTGAGTTGGGCGATTTTACTAAATCCATTGGAAATATTGAAATTTGTATTTGCTGATTAGATGGTATTTTATCACTCATCAAATCAAGTTAATTTAAAGATTTTTTTTTTTTTTTTTTTTCCAAATCGTGTATATTTAACTGTAAGGAAATTATTTACTGTTGTATAGGATATAGCCGGAGCGACTGAGTGTGTGAACTATGTTCAGTCCAATCAACTTTATGTTAGTGGTCACCCTGCTTTCTTTAATTTCTCTACCAGTCAGAAGATCCAGAGACCAGGGTAAGCTTTATATATATATATTTTAGAAAATATTGGGTCTGTTTACTGTGGATATAATTTCATGAAGATGATTTAAGGCCACTTAAAAGTATTGTTTGTAAATATTGTATTTTATTAAAAAGGAAGAGGTACAGAATAACGTACATATTTTACAACTTTAATATATATATAATCCATTTCTTTTGTTTGTAGTGGCCCAGAAGATATGCGGACTGCAAACCATATTTTGCTCTTTACCATTTTAAATCCACAATATCCGATCACTGTGGTATGTAACCATTTTATTATTTTTTATTCTAATTGGGCATTTGTTTAATAACCATTACAAATATCTTTGCATTTAATTTTCCAGGAAGTGATGCATACAATCAGTTCTCCATATGGGCAAGTACAAAGAATTGTTATCTTCAAAAAGAATGGTGTCCAAGCAATGGTTGAATATCCTTATTTTACAAAGTGAACATAGCTTTCAATAAATTGAAATTAATTGTTTATTTGCATTCTGACTTTAAAGGCACTTTATTTACTTGCATAAAGCTGTTACTGGTTTTGCTGGAATGGCTTTTCCACTGTTGTACTATTATGATTAAATGCTTGGGGTGGATTTGTATAAATTGTTGGGTAAAATGCTTATTTGATAGGGTCATTTGTAAAATAACAAATTAATATCATATAATTGTTTCTAGATGTTCTTTGACATTTGGGAATTTTTACATTGTGTAATGTATTCATATGCTGAGTGCACAGGACGAAAATATACTGACATTCATTAAACTCTAATAGCTGGGTATTTGCTTAAAAACTCAACAATCCTTTCTGCTTTTTCTGGTGGCAGGAGGCAGGATTTCAACTCAGCCAAATCTGGTAATTTAACCCAAGATAAAGGCAAAGTTGGCTTAGACAAGATTTAGACCCAAGTGCAGTTGAACAAAGTATTTTAGTGATCACTGTACCAACTCTGTTAATTTGACATTTTCTCTGTGTATGCATTGCTGTGCAATTTAGAATTTTGAAGTCCATTTGCATGATTTTAGGTTCAATCTCAGTGCATAGCATTTTTGCAGGTCTCCTCTTCTGTAGCTCTGTACTGACCAAATCGTTATGAGTAGATTTGGTATTGTTGCAGAAATTGCAAGAAGCCTGTTGTGTGAGCGTAATGTTTGTCTCTGCTTCTTTTGACATCACTGATAGTTGTGTTGCTATTATTCATTTCCAATTTGCTGTGGAAACGTGTCTGGCTACGGGGAAATATTACATTCTTTGGAAATGAATGTTGGGTAACAGGAAGATCATTCAGCTGTAGTAAGTCAACCTCAGTAAATTGTGCAACCCATGCAGGCACAGGAAAGTGTATGTTAAAATGGCATGACTGTTTTATAAAATGTATATCTTGTAGTTAGTATTCCTTAACCATTTGTACGTTTGAAAGTGTTGATCAAGCAAAACGTGCAAAGCAGGCTCTGAATGGTGCAGACATTTACTCTGGTTGCTGTACACTCAAGATTGAATACGCAAAGGTAAATTTTCAAGTTTTTAATTCAGTATTAGAAATTATATTCACTGTTATAGATCTTGCTTCAACTATTTCTGTAATTTTTAATTTGTTGGCTTGTGAAAATGAATTTAAGTTTCGCTGTTTCACTTGTTAAGTTACTTTCATTGCAGGGTTGTTTGTATTGTGAATCATTCAATGCTTAAAGTGGTATCATCAAATATGTCTTGTAAAGAATTTTATTTTGAAATATCTTACGGTCTAGTTTTTTTTTTTTTTTTTTTAAATAAATTCACTTCAATGGGTTTTTTTAATTTGTTTTTTTATCAGCCTACAAAATTGAATGTTGTCAGAAATGACAATGAAAGTTGGGACTACAGCAATCCTTCTCTCGGTAAGATGCAATTTTTAACATTTTAAATTTGATGGACACCAGCACTCTTATTTTCCTTCCTAGAACTGGTGGTAATCCTGGTTAACATACGCACTATCCAGTTGAAAATGACCATAACTTGCTTAACTCTAACCTATTTAATGTTTCAATATTGCAAGCCAAAGGCATGGCTGTAGTTTTAATGTAACAATAGTTGCTACTAACATACTCTTTCTTAAATTAGCACTAAGCAACCAAAACAATGAAATTATTTGTTATCTTGGTTCCTTAGTGATGTCTTCTGGTCTTGTTTAGAATAATTCTGTTCTCTTGTTGCTTAATTGGGATAGTTTGCGAGTTTTTCCTTCGATTCCATAAGGGTGCTAGTGAACAACAATACCATTACATTTTGCAGAACTTAGGGAATCTGTCACCTTTGTTTAGTAGATAGCCCAGTGATGGGTAATCTGCTAGTCAAATTTCTTTAATTGGTGTAATTTATAATGGCTTGGTTGTGGTATACTAATAAATTATTCTAAGGTAGGTGGTTTTAAAATTGGCCATGGGCTTCTTCAGTCATTAACTTTAAATTATCTTTCTATTGTTTATTAGTATCTTTTTGAGGAGTGGTTATTAGGGGAGGAAAAATGCATGCATACAAATACAAACAAGTGACCATTTCAGATAACATACAAAACATTTGTCTCAGTCATATTGAAACTAAATAAACTTTCAATTACAAAACATTTTATATCGTATCATAGACTTAACATTCCAAATTTCGTTACAAAACATGCACATTTTATTAAGCACAATCATCTGTATTCTCAGTAAATGAATTAAAATGATCATGTGCTGGCAGGGAACTACTATTGTCTGAAAGATGGTAGTAGGTTAGTGCCCAGTGAAACCACTTGTTTGTGAAGTTATTCACTTGTTTTATTCTGCACTAGCTTTTTACATTCAGCCAATTTTAAGTTGTTAAAAGTGATTTCCCCCTTATTTTTTTTTATATTTTGAACATTAAAAAAATCTTGCCAGCCCTTTTTTAAACAGTTGATTATGAAGCAAGTTGTTTGCTGTCTGAGATGCCATCCTTTCCAAAATCCCCAACATGAAGACAAGTCATCCATCTTGAGAAAATCCATTTGAAAACAAACTTTAAAATCATTACACTAACATTTGGGTTTTTATTAAACCCATTAAAACAAGTCAGCCACATACAACGTAGAAAAGAAGTGGACATGTTACCTAATATTCAGAATTTGTAAATGTTCCACCTTTCTATCCAGCAAAATTACAAACAGAAGCTGCTATTCTACATCTAGAACAATAGAAAAAGTTGCAGAATAAACTCAAGCACAGAAAGATATCAACATCCACATTACTCATCTGACCGTCACAGGTCACAGACTGGAGCATTCTCCACCTGCAGACAGACTTCCCATACACAGAAGAAGCACTATTCAGTCAGTCAAGTACATCAACCAAACTTAAAATACAATATCATCACCACCACCATCACTACCAAGCAGATACTCACCACCGCACAGAACAAAACATAAAGCGGCCAGGTCCACACAAGGTGTCACTATACCCTGTAAACCCATCCATCTGTCTGACTCCTACGCTTGTTTGCCTTCCTACAACCAAGTCTGGTTAGTTTACTGACCTGTGATTCTGTGTGCATTATACAGGGTGTAGGCCAGTGCAGGCTCGGCCCTCCTGCTACTACTACTACTGCTGGATGAGGAGGAGGAGGAGAATGTGAGCAGCATCGTGTTGATTGAACCATATCAGGCTCAACTACTTCATTGACCAACAGCTACTTCTGGCTTTAACCAAATCACCATGGCTCCTTCCATTGCTGTTATCTCACCAGAAAATCAACTGGTAGATTTTTTATTTTTCTCCTTATTTTCCAGGATGTCTTTTATTAAAAATAATATTTATTTTTTAATATTTAAGTTTTCCATATATCTATTATACATTTCCTGTTTTTCCTTTTGGATTACTAATTTTCATTCTCTGAAGCCATTTAAGATATTGGCTTGCTTTCAAAAAATTGACATTACCATCTAACATTAAAACAGAAAAGGTTAGACTATAATGAGATATTTATTTCCTTCAATTTATTATTTTCATACATTAATCTTTTATAATGCTGGAACCTTTTAGAGCAAATGGAAGAAGTGTAGTCATCTTCATTTGATTACCATACGCTGACTGACTGACTGCTGCTGCTATCACCAGTTTTGTGTTTTTAACTGCAACAAGTAATAGTTTGGAAATATAAGAAAATTCAGTTTGTATACAGAACACTGCATCTGGTTTTACTGTATTGAAAAGATAAAGTATTTGTACTCTAGCAAGATCTGAACATATTCACAAACACACGTAGGCTGATTCTAAGTAGTGTAAGCAGAATAAACCCAGTGAAATGTTGAAAATTTACATTTATTACATTACATCTAAATTGCTAGTCGAATGAATTCTAATTTAAAACTTCTTTATGCATAGGTAATTAGTGTAATGTGGATCAAATTAATTTAAAGTAATATATGCAGTGACTGCTCAATCATTCCCTACCTCCCCCCATACGATTATTTCGATGTTGATCCATTGAACTCTAAATCTAATAATCTCAGGCATCTGACAAACTTTCCCAATTCCAAATATTTGGATTTAATCTTTTGTATTTTTGTAAATATAAAAATTTCACTTGGACTTCTTCACATTCAATGGGTTTCACTTTTATTAAATGAACTATGAATTGAGAACTCCTTTCCATTTATTTTTTAAAATGTATGTATACCAAAAAAAAAAAAAAAAAGCATTAGTTTATATTGCTGGGGTGAGTTTTCCATCCAGCTCATAGGTAAGTTGAGTAGAAAATTGCCAGTTATGTTTTGTTTTTGTGTGTGGGATCATGTGTTGATTTTTTTTCTTCTTCTTCCACTCCCTTTTCTGTGTCGTACATAATAGTCCAAACCACTGTAGTCAGATTCCCAGGCTGTAGTGAGTTACTTTCCTTGTACAGAATTGATATTTGCCGGATCTTGCAACTGGGCTTTTTTTCTTCATCCACCTCTCCTCTCCCTTCACCACAGGACTTTTAAGAGAGATTACTACATTCTGGGAATGTAGATTTTCTTTCTGGAGGACACACAAAGCAAGCTGTTTTAATTCATAAGTGCATGAACTGGTTAAATTTTAAAATTCCTTTGGATATATTAACATTTTTTCTTAAGGCGTAGGTGAGGTTGAAATAGTTCGATTTATGAGAATGCACAACTTGTGCTTGATTTTATATATTCTATACATTATCTCTGGTTTAGCTAATTCGCTTACTAAATCTGCAAATTAACTCTTCCCATTCATCTTAGTTTTTATGATATTAACATTTTAATGTGTTTCCTAATTTACAGGGGTGGGGTTTTAATTTCTTTTTTTTCTCATTTCTAATTTACACTAAAGCTTTGTTTCATAATGATTCAGATCGAGGAGTTAATTTAGTTAGATTTACATTGCCACATTTCCTGAAAGTTATGGCTGGTAATTTATGTTGACCAATCTTGTGCCAGCCAAATTCTTAGTAAATTCTTTCAGCTGAGAAAGTTAAAACCATAGTATACTAAAAGGCAACAGCAGTCAGTTTATCTGCGGTTTGTTTGGCAAACTAGTAACTTCACTGTCTGCCGCTTTCCTTGCTTGCTCTGAGACTTATCTCACCTGTGTCACTTTGTTTCAGGTAAGAGTCCTGTGGTTGCTAAAAATCAGCCTTTGCTGCAAGATCCGCGCTATGCACCAGGGCCCACTCCCTATGGTGAGTGTCCTCAATCACCAGGTGAAGTATTGTTCTAAAGCTCCATTTTCTTCTTAGTTGTTGTCACATCTCATAATGCTCTAGTTTTGAGTTGCATAATATTTAACAATAGAGCTTCTCTATCTTGGTTACTAGAATTTATTTTAAGCAATACCTCTCTTTTAATATATTTTGGTGCCAGTTTTTGATACTGAAAAGTAGTGTCCTGTATAATGCAGAGTGCTACTTGGTCACACGTGTATTGAAAGTGATTGAATATATGCATTTAAAAAAAAAAAAATTTTTTTTACTTTATCTAAAAAGTGCTATACGGCAACTATTTGTGGTATCTGTTAGTGTGAATTGTTTACTGTGAAAATGCTTGTTAAATGGCATGGCAGGCTGCTGTTATTTTTTCAATATATCTTGGCCTTATGGGCTGTTCTCCATACTTTTTTTCTATTAGTGCAGATATTTTCTTCAAACTGTCTGCATCCTTAAACTATATTACAATGTAGATTTTAACAATCATTTAGTTCCTGTGTGATATTTTTCTTCTCCATTTGTGGATTTGGTATCTCTGGTTGGTTTTCAAACTATAAAATATACAGCCTTTATGTTTTAGCTAATTAACCTGAAATAATTTTTGAACCCCTTGTCCTGTCAAGCTTATAGTAATTTTCTCCCCTCTCACTTAGTATTTTTCCCTTCTATTAGAATTAGCAAAATGTATTGAATCTTGCATTTCTTAGTTTTTTCTTCTTTTTTTTTTAGCAACCATTTAAAATGTTTTCTACAAATTAAAGAAAATTTTTAAAATGTAGTTAAGGGCTAAAGTGAAACAAATTTTAGTATTCAGATTGAAAAATAAGTAATTTTGTACAAAAATGAATTATTAGCACCATTTCATATTTCATTATTTGCTTGCTGAATTTAATTTATTCACATTGTCATCCAATCATTAATTCTTATACTCTAATTTGCCATAATGTTGATTTGCTTCATTTTATTCATTTGTTTATTTTTCATATCTAAAGAAGTTGGACTCTTGGGTAATTTGCTTTTTATTTTTTTTTCTTCTTCCTCCATTTTGTCTTGGATGATTGCTTTTCTAGTGCTTGCTAGTCGTGTCATCTAAGATGTTGTAAAGTTACTGTTGTGCTACCTCGTATGTTTTGACTTAACTATACCTTTGGCTGGCATTAACACTTTCACAATCTTTCTTGGGTTGGGCAAGATATAGTTAGGATTAAAATAGTTTTTCTTTTTATGAGTGTCGTCTTGGTTTTTGTATTGTGTGTGTGTGTATATATATATATATATCTATATATATAAATATATTAAATGTGGCAGCTCTTGTACTGTTTGCCACCCCCTCAGCTTAATGGCTCTCTCTCTCACACCTATATTTGAATAAATATGGTACATATTCTTTTAGATATATATACATACATGCATAAAATATAAATGGAAATGGGTTTTTTATGAATACAGCTGCTCTGGTTCTTTTATGTTTGAACATGAAAGTGAATTCAGAGAGAAAGTTGGTATTGATATTTTAAATGTTTGGTATCAGCTTATGAGATTGTTTTTTATATAAACAAAAGAAAAAATACTCTTGATATTAAAACTCTTTGAGTTTGCCCTCTTTTGTAGATCTATTAAGAAATGGAGTTTTTTCTCTGAAGTGTTTTAAATTATTGGATTGTTACATATGTGCAAATTTTGAGTTTTACACTGTACATAGCTGAGTGAGCCTACTGTTTCTGCAAAAGTTTTATTTAGTATTGAAAATGTTATTTTCGTATAACAGCTGATTTGGATTTTTTATTTTTTAAAAGAATTTTTTAAAATTTATTTATATTTATATATATATATATATATATATATATATATATATATATATATATATATATTTGAATACATTGCATTTGAAATTGTCTACATCTACAAAAATAGTATAAGTACTGAGGTAAATTAATGGCTGCCTAAGCCCTGAACATAATAGTTTGATAATGATTGTTAGGAATTTTCCAACTATTAAATTTGGGGGATTTATGCTGTAAATATTGCTTTGATTGTTATTGTCTTGCCAATCTCTCCTTCATTTTTTTCTTGTTAGTTAAAACTTAATTTGCTAATACTTTGTGCATTAGTTTTCATTATATATTACTCTCTTGCTTTCACTCTTAATACACATTATGCCTCTAATTTTCCTTGCATGCTTTAACAAAACATTTCATTCAAAGCACTTGTATAGTAATTAGCAACTATTTTCCTTCATATTTTATGAATAAATAGTATGGTTTAAGCTACTTAATTAAATTTAAGGAAAAATATTGCCAGTCAGTAGCAGAATGCAAATAATTTAGGACTCCAACTTTATTTACCTGCTCAGATTATCATAAAATGGTTGCGAGTTAGCATTAACAGCACATTTAAAATATTTGGTAAAGCTCTTAAGACATAGAAATTAAAAGTTACAATGGATATTTTTGCCTTGGGATGGAAACTAAATCTCAGCAAAGCTACTAACCTGCGATTCCAGTTGGTAAGCAGTATAATAAACTTGTAACCTATTGCTAGACTTCTTCATAATCTTATATTGAATAGGCAGCCTACTCATTAGGGATGTAGTCACAAAAGTTTGGTTGTATTTTATTTTCTTAAATTTTATAGAGCAGTAGGGGTGTTATTCATTATCATACGATTATCAACTGGCATGCCAACAAGTACATGTACTTCAATTGAAGAAATTTTCTGTTCCTCAATGATATTAGGATGATGGCTATGAAATTTGTAGTATTACTTATGTGGCCCATGGAAATTATTTTTATCATTTTGAGTCTTGGATATTTTGATTTGATTGCTACTGAAATTGTTCTTTACATGTAATAAAGTTTTTATTTATTTTATTTGAATTAGCTATTGCAGAATTTTGGATCATAATTTAATAGAAATGTAATTGGAATTTTGGGCTGTGGTTTTTACTGCTTTTTTTTTTTTTCTTGCCATGTTTTCTCTCATGCTTAAAGTTGGTTGTTCTGTAATTTCTACATAAATTTATTCTCAATTATTTTACAATGGATCATTTTATTGAAAGCTAATTAAGTGTAATTTGTCTGAAATAATTTTTAATATAATTAAACTGCTTATTAATATGCAAGATATATGAAAGTAATCAATTTGATGCTATTATTTGTTTTAAATTCAAATTTTAGGGAATCATCCAGATGTGCGAAGAGGTGGTGGTGGTGGTCCTGGAATGGGACCTCCACCTGGTGGCCATGGCGGTGGATATGGTGGGCCAGGTCCCATGTATGATGGTGATAATTATGACAACTATTGTGGTGGAGGAGGAGGGGGCAGAGGTGGCTATGGCATGCAAACTGAGCGTTATGGACCAGGCAGCACTGGAATTCTTGTAAGCTTTCTTTATATGTTAACATTAATTTCACTCATTTCCCTTTCCCCGCCAACAGCCTACACACAAATAAGTGCGTAGTGAATCACAAGTTCGCTTCCTGTTTCAAAATATTGAAAGACTGTTCAGGCAAGTTCTTTGCAAGAGTTTAGAGCTGTTCATGATAAATTTTATTAATCTAAGTGCTTATTCTCTGAATCTGTTAAGAATTTCTTGTGGTCCATTTCAGTATTTGTCTGTTCAAGATAAGCATATTGAATGACTGGTATGCTTTTATGGGTATTTTTTCAAAAACGAATTCAAACAAGAGTACTCAGAGAGCATAACCCTGTGACAAGAAAACACCAACATCCTCTCAATGATTAGCCACAGAAGATTTTTAAGATGGAAATATCTGAAATAAACTTTCTCTCACAAACAAAAATAAAAATGAGCCTGACTGTTCTTGAAAATTAAGTATTAAAAAAAATGATGGCGGGGTGATCCAGAACCCTTGTCTGGTTCCTGATCAATCTCAATGGTAGTCAAGGAATGTGAGGGTGGCTGTAGAAAATTTAGCAACTATCTAATAAAAGCCAGTGAACAAATTCCTCATTCAAAGTTGTTACAGCCTAAAGGGGAATAATTGAGAAAGACTTGAAAGTTAACGTGGGATCATAATCATGTAAAGTAGATATAACATAATCCAGAATCCTTGTCTGGTACCGGATTGATCCTAAAATCTAATCAGTTTGTGCCAGTCGTGAGGCCAAACATCCCTGAAAGTTTCATCTGGATCCACCCAGCGATTCTTGAGATATCATATCTTGTCCATGGACAAAGGACGCGACTGAAAACAATGCCTTCGCTAAGGTGGGGGTAATGATCTGTTTAATCTCAAGCACAGATTTTTTTTTAACTAGACATTTTGGGACTTCAGATACTGGTTTTACAAAATTAGTACTGAGACAGACCAACAGAGCCTGTATGTGGTTGCATGACCTGCTAGAAAAAGTAGCCAAACTTTATTTACAGAATAGAAAATCCTGGCACATTCAACCAGTATCCGAAGTTTCAAACTGTTAAAAAAAAATTTTGATCTGTGACTGAGATTGACAAGTTCCATGAAACTACTCTCATACAACACTGGATATTTTAAGAGTAAACCCTGTTCTGTGTACAGCCAGTATCCCAAGTTTCAAAGTGTTCAGTTAAAAAAGTTTTAAAAATCTGCTTGAGATTGAAAAGGTCCGAAATGTCTTTTTTGTAATGTATCATGGCTACATGAGCAAGTTTATCCTGTCCATATTTTTTTTTTTTTTTAGAGAGAAAATTTTAGATAAGCTGTGTCAATTCTTGTTACAGGTTTTTTGTGCATTACTATTATAGTGCAGGTTTCTCTTAGCCTTTTTTTTTTTTTTTTTTGTGTGTGTGTATGGCCAACTCAGAACTTATTTCGTTCTTTTTACTGTTTCCAATTTTACTTTTGACTTTTACTGACATCAGAAAGTTTATGGGTAAACTGCATTTGGAAAGAACATTTGTCGTTAATCTGGTTCAGTTGCACACCATAAGTTAACTTATTAATCAAGTTCTGTGGTAACTGTTTCAGGCTGCAGGTAGATTGAGTTTTAGAAAGTGCAAAATGAATTGAGGTTAGGAAGTTAGCATTTGACATTTTTT
The DNA here is from genome assembly GCF_046866305.1 of Octopus bimaculoides. Lineage (NCBI taxonomy): Eukaryota > Metazoa > Mollusca > Cephalopoda > Octopoda > Octopodidae > Octopus > Octopus bimaculoides. The sequence continues at coordinate 35,190,071 of NC_142933.1, read as the reverse complement.
GTGTTGAACGGTTTTAAAGTTTTGTGTTTGTTCTTTGAAGAATATACTTTTTACTTCCAGGATCGCTATGGTGCTCCTCCAATGCCACCTTACGAAGATCCTAACTCGCGTATGATGGGGCAACACCAAAGTGGTGGTGGTGGTGGTGGTGGCGGTCCTCAACAAGGAGCAGTACTTATGGCTTATAGCCTTAATATGGATAAAATTAACTGTGATTCAATTTTCAATTTGTTCTGCCTTTATGGTAATGTTGTACGGGTAAGTTATGGTTGTTTTTTGTTTTGTTTTTCTTTCAGTAGAAATGTTTCTTAAACTACAAATTGTTTGCTTGAGATAACTTTTGTTTTTTTCTTTTTATAATTAGATTAAGTTCTTAAAGAGCAAAGAAGGGTCAGCAATGATCCAAATGGGGGATAATCAAGCAGTGGACAGAGTCATTCAGAATCTCAGTGGCTGCTACTTTGTTGGTAAAAAGATACAACTGGGGTTAGTATTTTTCATTCACTTAGTATATTCTTTTTGGCTACTGCTTCTATATGGGTAGCGTGTTTTACCAGCTGTGTTTTGTCTAAATTTGATTTAAGTGTCTCGGTGTGTATATAATGATTCTTCAATAAATCAAATTATTTGTCAAATGATTATCTTTGCCACAGTTTTATTAGTGAAAAGATTTATGGAAAAATAGCCTTTTTTTTTTTGTCCCTCTGGAAAAATTGGCAATTATCTTCCATGTTTATTTTTCTTTTTAATACAGATATTCTAAGCAGGCTTTTCTGCAAGATGTTCCTAATCCACATACTCTTCCAGATGGATCTCCATCATTCAAAGATTTCATGGGTAGCCGAAACAACCGTTTCACTAACCCAGAAGCTGCAAGCAAGAATCATATCCTTTTTGAATTAATTTTACATGAATAAATAACATGCATGCATTGTGTTAATACTTGTTGCATATAGTAACTCGTTTTATAGGTGGGGGTGCATTTAATTTTCTATTACTAAAACAGGATGGAAATATAAAATAAATTTAGTATAACAGAAACAGATAACTATTTGTTGTTGAATTATGTTTCCTTGTAAATTGTACAAATGTTTACAGTTTTGAGTTTTGCTTGAAATCCTTAACATACGTCAAGTATCCAAGGGCCTGCTAAAGTACTACACTATTTCAATGCTCCACCCAATATAACAGAGGATGAAATCTGTCAGGTTGGTTATAATTATTTACTTTTAGTCTTTGATGTAAGAGAATGTTATGTTCTTCAATAAATTCCCATTCTATTTTGTACTAACTGAGCACATTTTTTATACCAGGTGTTTACAGATGCTGGAGCAAAGAGTCCTGTAAGGATTAAACAGTTTCCTTCCCGTAGTAAGTATTTACTTTGTCTTTGTGTTTTCCTTCAGCTCATAGATGTGGCTGTGATGCCAGGCTTAGTCTTATTGTGTCACTGTGACCAGGTGTTTTTGATTATAGCCCCAGGCCAACCTAAGACTTGTTAGTGGATTTGGTAGATGGAAATAGAAAGAAGGCCATTGTGTGCATGTGTCTTTGTGTTGATTTCTCCCTCACCGCAACTATTTGACAACTAGTGATGGTTTGTTTGGAGCACCATAACTTAGAGAGGATCATAAAACTCATAGAATGTGCTAGGCTTTAAAGAATAGTACGTGGGGTCTTTTTTCTTTTTTTTTTTTAAGGACCCTTCAGGTTGGTGTTCTAGCATGGCCGCAGTGCAGTGACTGAGGCGGGTAAAAGATTAGTGTCAGGAAATTTAAGCAGGGTTTTCTTTATGGTGTTTGGTTTGATTTGCGTCAGTGTTAACTGAATATTTTTCTTAATAGTTTTAATTTGTGTTTCAGCGGAAAGAAGTTCTACTGGGCTGGTTGAGTTTGAAACTAAAGCCGATGCTATTGAAGGCCTTGTGGCTTGTAACCATCAAAGTATTCCCAATCCTAGTAAGTTCTGTTTTCATGAAATTTTTTCAGCTTTACACATAAATAGCACCTATGTTCACTGTGTATTATGTGCAGTGGTGAATTAATGATGAACTGAGGACCTCGTTCTATGGTATTTGTGAATTTAGACTGGTTTTATAAAGTAAGACATCAGCATAGGAAATTGTTAGATAATATTCAATGAGTTATACAACAAAATTTTAATATTGAAGGATTGTGCAAATTACTGGTTATGTGTTAACTTAATATACATTAAACAGAATGAAATACTGAAATGTAAATCAAATTTACATGCACAGGCTGGCAATATTCCTAGAAATGCTTGGATTTCTAACTTCTGAACATGTATGAGATGTCTCCTTTCCTTCTGCATAAGGTTTAATTTCTACGGAAATCACTCCAAAGGATAAAGTAAAAAATTAATCTAATAGTTTCATTTCCTTGAGAGGATTGTAGCCACATTAACATCTTCCTTAAAAATTACTAAGAAAAGTATTTTAAAAATTTTTACTATATTCAGGTGCAAATCAATGGAAAAATTGATAGAAATCTCCAGTGGTTTGCAGCTCTCAGATGTAAAATAGTGTAAATTTGTTTACATGGTGAAATCATGTGTTATCACAAATGTACGATTGAAATTTGCACTGAAATTTTCCATTTAAACACAACTAGGTTATTACAGTCATTTTTGAGCAGGTTTGCAACATTTGCTTGTGAAATTTTAAGCCAGCTATACCATCTTGGTATCGAAAGGGTTAAAATTTGTAATTAGTATGTGACATTGTTTACTTGACTAAATTGCTTACAACGGCTCAAGTATATGATTCTTATAGTAGTACTCTAATATGACTAAAATAAACATACTTTCCTGATTTTTTTTTTTTTTTTTTTTTTTTTCCCTACCTCTGTTAGATTCGTTTGTATCTCTAGGATTTTACCGGCTGTTAGTTTTCACTTACCCACCTTGCTTTTCTTTTTTTCCATTATGACATGGGCTCGTTACTTCAGTGCTGTCTTTCTGCTTTTGTTTATTTCAGATGGCAAGAATCCATTTGTCTTCAAGCTGTGCTTTTCTCAGACCCCTATAATGGGTTAAGCTGGTTCTCTGATTTTAGGAGATTGCCAACCATGGTTGATATAAGCTGTATACTTAACCCATATATGTCTATTTGTCTTTATTGATGATAAAATGTCTAGAATCATATGAATTAAATGGAAGCAAGAGAACTCCTCACTCAGGCATTTTACTTCACCTCCTCATGTTCTCCAAAGCTATGTAGCTACCATTATTCATGTCTTAGTTCTTCTCATCATTCACATCATAATTAAAAAAAAAAATTAAAAAAAAAGATTGACTCCAATTTTTATTTTCTCCTTTTTATTGAGAATACTTGAAATTCCTCAATTTTACATGTTTCATTACTGGGAAGTTTGACTTTGGGCTTGCTTTTGAGGTTGACAATGAACGTGGTAGCCCATTCTAATGTACTTTTTTTTTTTTTAAGAATGTATCAATTATTGCTCTAGGTCCTGTCTCTGTTCCTGTCACTCATGAATTTATCATTTTAGTTACAATGTGTGTGTAATATGTGCATGCACTGCTTCCTATTTATTGATGGCCAGCAAAATTTTACCATTCTAATGCTTAGTTTTTAACATCATCTAAATTTAGGTTAACATTCAGTTATGCACTGACTTCATTTAGTTCTTTGCCTGCCAGTATTAAAATAATACCCTTAGAACTGACTGCTGGGCAATTCTTTGAATAAACAAATTATAATTTTAAAAAAATACAGCTTTTTTTTTTTTTCCTCTCCCTTTATATAATTAATTGTATCTTGGAAATACGTAAAAGACAAAAATTTAAGTTTAATTTTCATTTTTTTAAAATAAAATGTATTTATGTAGTGCATTGTTACATGTTATTTTGTTTATCATATTGTTATCCTTCATTGTGCAGATATATGCATACTAATTTCCACTGTAGGTAAATTTCACATTTGTAAAACTTGTCAGATCACACGTCGATGCTGTTTCTGGGTGTTTTTTTTCAATTCTTAGTATTAACAGCTGCCTACTGATTGTGAGTCAGGGTTGGATCCCCAGTGAGTGTTATAAACTGTCTGAAATTGCTTATTTTCTAAACAAACAAGTTAGCCTATAAGTTCGGCATTATCTGTACTTACAGGGGGCTTGTTGAGAGGTGAATATATATATATATTCACATATCACTTAGGGGGTTGTTTATTTTGCTGAGAATTGATCGTATTAAGAGGCAATGCAGTTATTAGCAGTAGCAAGCTGTTACGATTGAATTTCTTATTTTGTATATATGATATAATTGGAAAAAGGGCTTTTTGAAAATTTGGTTGTGAGCATAGATGTTAGAAAATAGGTCCACAGCAAAGGTTAGTAGTATGTAATGTAATTTACTACACAATGCATTTCATCAGATATTGCTGTTCATTGGATCTGACCAATTTGAGACTGATTTTGTACACAAGACCACCATTTTTATTGTTTCAGGTGGATATGATTAAGCTCTTTACAGTGGAAAGCAATTCACTCACCAAGTAGCAGGTTATCCCTTTCATTACTGTATTTATTTTGAGATGCTCTGTTTCATTCGATTACTTTAAATATAACAAAGAATTTAGTAAAATAACTTGGTTATCATTCATCTAGTGCTGGAACATAAATTGTCAAAGCTTATGGAAAGCAAGACCTTTATGAACGGGGTTTACTTGGTTTCTGTTTATCAAATTAAACTGGTAGAAGTTGGTGTGCATATCCATATGCAATGCTAAGAATGTGGTGTAGGAAATCTAAGAGTACTAGTGGTTACTTTTGTGAATTTGAATCCTTTAGTATGGACAATAATGTAAGAACTGGGGTCTGATATATCAAACTATTCTACCAGTCCATTACCTCAAAACGTTTTATTGTCCCACCTCCAAAACTTTATTTGAATAGCATGCAGATGGCATGACTAGAATGAGTTACAATTGCTTTTAGTGAATGGTATATTTAATAGTTGTAGAGACAAGCATGCCTATTTCTGAGAATTGCATCTTTCTATAATTTATTTTTCTCAGTCAGAAGTGCTCCAAAGTGAAACCTGTGTAGATGTTCAAGTAAAGATGTTGATTTTTGAGTTTAACCCTTTTGTTACTATATTTCTGACCAAAATACACCCATCATAAGTTTCAATTAAATTCTAAAATAATCATGAATTTAGCTGTTTCATTAAACAACTGTAACTTTTTACTTAGCATATTAATGTGATATTTGAAACATAATTAAAGTGTTCTTAATCAATTCTATTGCATAACTTTTGTCTCAATGTGACTAATTACAGGTAAATCCAGGTAAATTTATTAAAATTTAGTTTAAACATCACCATAGAAAATGAATCATCAGCTAATATTCAATTGGATGTGCAACACAATTTTGATATAGAAGAATTGTGCACATTACTACATTATCAGTTGAATTTAGTGCACAACAGAACAGGTGTACCATTAATGTGAAATACTAGAATCCACTGCAAATCGGTCAAAAAATATACGGTTATGGTATGGGAGTGATAAATTCCGGACCACATCGTATCCTAGGCCATGCGGACTAACATTATTTTCCCTGTATAAAAACTAAATCCACAGCAGTACCCAGTATTTGCTTCACAAATTTTTCAAGCTTTGATCCCCCCCATTTCGTGGGTATATCCTGGCATATACTGCATAATAGTGTAAAATCGCCTTTGCTGTCGTTGGTTTCAGATACAGAAATATCCTTTTCATTCTTGTACACTACGTGCTTTTGTACCTCATTCATTCTTTTTCTCGATGTCTCCATATTTTGTTTTGAAAAACCTTTCAATTCGGAATCTCTGCTTGATGGCATAAAACTCCTATCAACACCGAAAATATGTGAAGTTGTTTCCCAAAATTCACTGAGAAGTTAAATTGTATTTTCACATTTAAGTAACAATGGATACTTATGGCCGGGTGGTCTTGGAAGGACCATAAAATTTTTCGGCGGGGTTAGTATCGAAAGGGTTGATTGAGTTATATAATGAATATACAGGTGATTAGTGTTGGAGTCTACATTCTATTCTAGTTTTATAGGACAAAAGTAAATCTCATCCAGAATAGACTTTTATATATATATATATTGAGAGAGAGAGAATGGTTTTGGCAATGTTTCTCTTGAGATTGAAGCATGTGACTTTAAGGGCTTTAGGAGAAATGTAATTTTAAAGTGTTTTTGGATTTACATTGATGAAAGCAGTAGTTGGACAGAAAATCATGGTTGGTATAACCGAAGACACAGTTATAAGGTTCACCTATGTCCATTTTGATGAATATGGAGAAAGTACATTGGAGCTGTCTACAGAGAAGCGGCTGATCTGATCCAGTTGGTAGGAGGTAGTTCGTAACTTCAGGTATTTAGGGAGGTTGCTGGTGAACCATCTGGATTTTGGTTGTGATGACTTAGTAGTAATTCTGTTTAGATCTGTGGGTCCCAACCTTTTTGCTACCAAAGATCCCTTTAATTTAAATGAATTTTCCCATGAACCTCAGGATATTGAATGGTCTGTCAGCTTAACATATTTATGGACCACTGGTTTTAGATTTGATACTATTCTCTCTCTCCGCTGGATTAAAGCACATTTGCTACCAAAGAAAGAAAAACTTACCTGATTAGTTGACTGGCTTAATTTTATCTGGGTTCAGTGTCAAAAGGTTGTACAATAAGTAGGTTTAACACTTTTGTTGCCATGTTTCTGTTGAGATGTATTGGTTTCATGTCAATTAATTTTGAAGACATTGAATTTAGTGAAATACTTTTGTCATTAGCAAGCTGGTGTTTGGAACATCACATTCAAGTTTGAGAGATTTTAATTTAGATCAGTTTCAGGGAACCAGGGCAGTTTGGTATTGAAAGGGTTAGGGAGTATTCTTTTCAGTAGGATTTTGTACTTTGATGGCAACAAATTGAAAAGGCATAACTCGTACAATGATTGGTAATGAAATACACATTGAAGCTTTAACAGATGATTGTAAAAAAGAGGCAGTTGGAAAATGATGATTATCCAGTTTATTAGAGTTCACAGCACTAGATCATGCTTTAAAATCAATTCACTGTAGTACTTACAAGTTGTGTACCTTCACCTAATTACCACATTTAGTCTCATTGTGATCAAATCTGGCTTGCAAAACATTACCTTGTAATGCAATGTGTTATTGGACCTAGTCATAGACCTTAAATTTAGGTTTGAGTGTCTAAGTTAAAAATTAGTGTAAAAACTGATTATGAAGACTTATTTCATAAGGATTTTTAAGATGTTTTCCATCTGAAGTAATACCATATTGGTAGGGTACCGATAGTTGCTTTGTTGTTACTCACTTTGATTTTAGGTCACAGACCCAATATGTGCAATGATGCATCATTTTATATGCACATTACCAAGATGCTGGTTGGATGGATACTGAGGTCCTTTAAGACAAGAAAATATGTTGACCCTGCAGAGAACCATTGTTCTGAGCTGCCTGGACTACTGCTCCCAGTTATGATCACCACATAGTGCCAGACTAACAGCAGGGCTTGGTGCAGTCCAATGCTACTACACTAAAATGATTGCAGCAGATGAGCTACAGGTACAGACTGAAAAAACTCAAACTTTATTACATATCTCTCATGCCTTTGCTCTGGGGAGTAATCTACAAATGGAAAACTAGAGGGGCTAGTACCTAATTTCAGCATTGCTACAGAAAGGGCTGCCATTGTATTGTACCAATGGTACTGACTCTCTAAATTCAGGACCAAGTACTGTAATAGTCCAGGGTTCAAAGGCTCAGATTTTCAATACCCTGCCACATAAATTAAGATATGTACATAAGGTGGAAGTAGATGTCTTCAAAAGGGAGTTAGATTTCCTCCTCTCCACAATACGGGATGAACCAGCAGCCCAATGTGAAGTGCAAATGAGGGTAGCGGAATCCCTTGTACACCAAATGGGACAAAGGCGCATACAGGAGTGGTGATGTGAAACTCACCAGACTGAGGAAATTAGACCATGTTGGGATGACCTAATATATATATACATGTATGGATCGAAGGGTCAAAGACACCACTTGCAGTGGACACTTTGCATCATTGCAGAAGGGGAAAATTAGCAATCATCCCCTTTAAGTTACGGTCAGACAATGAACATTTTTGGAAATATAAAGAATAAGTACAAACCACTACTGAACACAAAAAATGATATTCCGCCCCACCAATAACAAGATTCTCTTCTTTTTTTTTTTAATATGCATATATCCAAATAGAAGTGGATGACCCCCTACATTTTCAGTCATTCGGCCATTGAAGAGAATAACACTGGGAGGTACACTACCATTTCACTAATCCCCCTCCCTCCAATGTATATGTAAACTTAAATACTTGAATAGTGTTGATACGAATACATACGTATGTAGGTATATGTAAATATATGGGTTCGTATGGACTAGAAAATTGTGTAGATATATATGTGTGTATGCTTGTGACACACAGTCACTGACTTTGTAAAAAGAAAAGCTTAGTTCTAAATCTCTGAACAAGAAACATGCAGCAACAGTATTTTAGAGTAAAATTATTTACCAACGTAAAGTCATTTTAAAATAATACACTTCAAACAAAACCTAGTGGTGCCATTTCTAGCCAAGTGATTATTCTGTGCTGATGAAGAGAAATAACCCAGAAACCATTGGCACACAGATATCGCTTTGAGCTGAGTGGGGACACAGTGTCGATAGCCAGCTAGAGAAGATGTTTTCCTGGGGCTAAAAAGTAGTAGCATTCATCCTAATCAGGACTACCACTTTACGTTGACAAATGAACTTTACTCAGAAGTACTGTGGCTGCATGTTTCTCATTCAGAGATTTAGAACTAATAGTTTTTCTATTTATGTGTATCTATCTATATATATATAACGTGTATGAAATTGTACAACAATGCACAGTGGACTATATTATAATAGCTGTTAAGAATAATTTAATTATTCATAGTCTAATATAATATTTCAGAATATAAATAAATAAATGAATGGAAAGAAAGATGTACCATTTTTCTATTCATTTATTTATTTATCTTACCCCATATAACTCTCAATAGCTGTTTTTTTATCTTTTAATTTTATCAGATAGTTAGCATGCAATCAACCAATGAATATATATTTATATATATATTCAGCTCTTCGAAGCGCCGGTGTTAAAACGGTGGTAGCTGACAAAGGAGAATGTTCTCTGTGTGGCTTGTGTGTTTTCTTGTCTACGTTTTGTTTGCAATGTCCTGCACCTATACATACAGGTGGATGTCGGTATGCACATACCTGTACGTATATATGCATATACTCATTTACTATTTGTTTTTATATATATATATATATGCACATATATATACATACATATATCTACTACATATGTGGAAAATCAGTGTGTTTGTTTGTGGTGTTGTTAGCTATCTCCTACTACATCGTTTTATTGGATTTGATAAAACTTGACACGTGAGTAGAACTCATGTCTGGAAACCTCGTGACATACTTAGATTGTTGAAAAATCGATAATACGGTCCCTGGAAGGGACCTTTATATCTACACCATATAACTAATTGTTTTTAAACACCCAAGGGAAATAACCCATAGGACCTATACGGTATTTTTCTAAACACTCAAGGGAAATAACCCATTGATTTTTTTTTTGTGTGTCCTATTTCTAATTTTTGCAGACGATATCACTTTTATACTTTGACACATGAGTAGAACTCATGTGTGGAAACCTCGTGACATACTTAGAGTGTTGAAAAAAATTGATAATTGGGTCCATCTATCTACTACATATTACTAATATTTTATTTCAACAACCCAAGGGAAATAACCAATACCACCTGCAGTTTCTAGCGCAGCGATCAATATTTGATTCTCACAATCAGCTGACCTAATTCTGTATTTCACTACTCACAGTTTTGAACTGCTAAACATTATTATCGCACTTCATTAATACATTTCTATACATACTTTTTTGAATGCCCATTACTACGATAATTCTGCATTTTTACAGTTACATTTTTTCCATGACAGTAGGTAAATTTTTTGTTGCACAATATATTTATATTTGTAGTGGTTTCGTGAAAGCATAGTGTGGATTCGATCCTCGATTGCCAAATTTCACTTAACCCTTCAACAGCACTTTTCTCTCAGTAAAACAATAGTTGTTCTGTGAATGACAGCAGTTATACATTTCCCAGATGCCTTCACTAATAAGAATAATGTCTTTGCCTCTCGCCAACCTCCACCAACCTACGGCAATCTTTCTCAACAACCTCCGAAAATCTGTCTTGCCAACTTCCAACAATCTCTCCCTCCTCCTCCAGCTGACAGTTTCTTGTACTTTTTCATGACGGAAAATACACCTTTTGTGGCAGTTATAATGAAAGTGCTTTCTTATATCAGAGTAATAAAGCATTTCAATAGTACATCTTTACCCCCGGGAATTACCGGGCACACCAGCTAGTATATATATCATCATCATCATCATCATCGTTTAACGTCCGCTTTCCATGCTAGCATGGGTTGGACGATTTGACTGAGGACTGGTGAAACCGGATGGCAACACCAGGCTCCAGTCTGATTTGGCAGAGTTTCTACAGCTGGATGCCCTTCCTAACGCCAACCACTCAGAGAGTGTAGTGGGTGCTTTTACGTGTCACCCGCACGAAAACGGCCACGCTCGAAATGGTGTCTTTTATGTGCCACCCGCACAAGCCAGTCCAGGGGCACTGGCAACGATCTCGCTCGAAAATCCTACAGGAGCCAGTCAGGCGGTACTGGCAACGGCCACGCTCAAAATGGTGCATCTCATGTGCCACCCGCACAAGAACCAGTCCAGGGGCACTGGCAACGATCTTACTTGGCTTGCCGGGTCTTCTCATGCACAGCCCATTTCCAAAGGTCTCGGTCCGTAGTCATCGCCTCGGTGAGGCCCAATGTACGAAGGTCTTGCCTCACCACCTCAGCCCAGGTCTTCCTGGGCCTACCTCTTCCACGGGTTCCCTCAACTGTTAGGGTGTGGCACTTTTTCACGCAGCTATCCTCCTCCATTCTCACCACATGTCCATACCAGCGCAATCGTCTCTCTTGCACGCCACAACTGATGCTTCTAATGTTCAGCTTTTCTCTCAAGATACTTACACTCTGACGGGTATTCACATTGACATTACACATCCAACGGAGCATACTGGCTTCATTCCTTGCGAGCTTACGTATGTCCTCAGCAGTTACAGCCCATGTTTCACTGCCATGTAGCATGGTTGTTCGTACGCATGCGTCATACAGTCTGCCTTTTACTCTGAGTGAGAGTCCCTTTGTCGCCAGCAGGGGTAAGAGCTCTCTAAACTTTGCCCAGGCTATTCTTATTCTAGCAGCTACACTTTCAGCGCACCCACCCCCACTACTAACTTGGTCGCCCAGATAGCGGAAGCTATCGACTACCTCTAGTTTTTCACCCTGGAATGAGATAGAAGTTGTTTCCTGTTTGTTTGCAGTCTTTATTGCACCTGAACATCTGCCACAAACAAAAACTAACTTGCTAGTTAACCTGCCTTTGATGTTGCTGCACCTCTTATGTGTCCATAGCTTGCACCGGGTACATCTTATAGAGTTACTACCTACTCCTTTTCTACATACTGAGCAGGGCCATCTACCTATATATATATATATATATATATACAAGGGTTGGACAAAATAATGGAATGGCCTTAACATTTCAAACAAATTTATTTTAATATAGCATAAGACTGCCTCTGGCAGTAATTATAGCTTGAATTCCATGTGGTATGGGTTGTACAAAGTTTGAATTTTTTCAAGAGGGATTTTTATCTATCCTTCAGCTAAAACACTCGCCAGTTCTTGTAGTGATGATGGTGGAGGATATCGACTCCTTACTTGTTTTTCTAAAATGCACCATAAATCTTCGATAATATTGAGATCTGGGGACTGTGGTGGCCAGATGAGATGTTCAACTTCACTAGAATGTTCCTCATACCATTCAGTAACAACTTTAGATGTATGAATTGGTGTGTTATCATCCTGAAAGATTGTGTTTCCCTCCGGAAACAGTTTTACAACCAGAGGATGAATTTGGTCAGATAAAATGCTTAAATAGTCTTGACTATTGATTCTGCTATTAAGGGAAACCATTGGGCTGGTGGATTTCCAAGATATAGCCCTCCTAGATCATCACAGATCCTCCTCCATGTTTAAAAGTTGAAAGAAGGCAGTCTGAGTCAAATGCTTCTTTTGGCTGTCTCCGCACGTATACTTAGCCAATTTTCAGAGATAAGGTAAAGGATGACTCGTCTGAGAAAATAACATTCTTAGGGACCAATTCTGTAGGTTTTTACTCCACTCTAAACTTTTGTTTTTGAAAGTAGTGGCTTTCTGATTGCAGTCCACTCATGAAATCTGGCTATGTGAAGCTCCCAGTGTACAGTTTTTGTGGAAACTGGGCTCTCAAGATGGTCATTAAGCTCTGCAATAATTTTGGGAGGTGTACTCTTGTGATCCTTTCTAACAATTCGCATAAGAGCCCGACGGTCCCTATCTGAAAGTTTTGGTTTTGTTCCAGAGTTTTGTTTCATTGAGGTTTTTCCCTCTTTCTCAAAGACTCATTATTTTCAAGACAGTACTTCTTGATACACCAAACATTTCGGGTATTTTCATTATGCTAGCGCCTGCCATACGAGCACCAACAGTTTGACCTTTTTGAAAGTCCGATAGATCTGTCATTTTAATGAATTTTAATTACATTTTCCTGATGATATCTGAAAAGAAACAGCAACTTTAGCAAAACATATTAAGCAACACTAATAATAAATTAAAAAACATAAAAATAAACAAGCTTTGACAACTTTATAGATATTTCAAAATTATGGTGCGATGATGCCAGATGTTTCCATTATTTTGTCCAACCCCTGTATATATGTATATATACAGTATGTGGGTTTAGTTCACAGGTGATCTAAATGATTAGGTACTTTAGGTAAGTGCTGTAACAGATTACTGGGGCTGTAAGGTTATAGCCGAGACAGTAGTTATGGAGCCATTGCTGATTTCCAGTGCAGCGGATCTAGAAGTGTTAAACAGGACGTCAAACGTTAATGTAAGGCAAACATCTCAAGTCATATACAATATTATTATAGGAAGAGATTCAAAATCTTACAGCTGATTCTGGGATATTCCGTCATCAGAGATAAATAGGGGGAAAAAATATGGAAAATGAGGATGGTATATATCAGTAAGATGACAACATAGAGGAAGGGAGTAAAAGAATAAGATGGAAAAAAGAGGCATAAAAGATCATAGTTCAACTTTGGCTTTCTCCCTCGTTCTCAAAGGCTGTCAAGACAATACAAGCTTTTGATGGTCTAATAAATATTTCAAAATTATGATGTTAGTTGTTTCCATTATTTTGTCCAACTCCTGTATATATATATATATATATATTATCATCATCATCATCATCATCTTCGTTTAACGTCCGCTTTCCATGCTAGCATGGGTTGGACGATATGAGGACTGGTGAACCAGATGACTGCACCAGGATCCAATCTGATCTGGCAGAGTTTCTACAGCTGGATGCCCTTATTAATGCCAACCACTCTGAGTGAAGTGGGTGCTTTTACATGCCACCGGCATGATGGCCAGTCTGGCGATACTGGCAACAGCTACGTTCAAATGATGTTTTTACGTGCCACCTGCACAGGAGTCAGTCCAGGGGCACTGGCAATGATCTCGCTCGAAAGTCCTTAGACATGCTGCGGGCACAAGTGCCAGAAAGGCGATGCTGGGCACATGTGCCATCACAATTTCGCTTTAGCTTGCCCCAATAAGTCTTCGCAAGCTGAGTTTCGTGTCCAAATATATATATATATAGATATATATATATATATATGTATATATATGTATATATATATAGAGATATATAAGTGCAGACAACTGGCGGGATCCATACTAAGGACATTGAGGACAAGGGATCAACAAGTCATGTTGACTCTATGGAAGACCTTTATCCTCAGCCGCCTAGACTACTGCTCTCAGCTGTGGTCACCACACAGTGTCAAGCTAACAATGGAGCTTGAAGCAATCCAGCATCACTACACTTAAACGATTGCTACAGTCCAACAGATGAACTACAGGGAGAGGCTGAAAGAACTATGACTCTACTCCCTAGAGTGCAGACAGGAGAGATATGTAGTAATTTATATGTGGAAAATACTGGAAGGACTAGTACCTAATGTTGGCATCAAGTGTTATATCAATGCTTGTACTGGACGCCACTTCATAATTCCGAAGGTACTGTCCAATGCATCTAATATAAGAACCAGGTACTGCAACAGCCTAGGGTTCAGAGGACCACAGCTCTTCAATGCTCTGCCAAAAGAATTGAGAAACTTACACGAAATAGATGTGGAAGTCTTCAAAAAGAAACAGGACACTTTCCTATCCACAATACCAGAAGAACTAGACATGAGGCACAGTTGAGAACAGCAGTGTCACATTTCCTCATACACCAGATGGGCTATCAACAATTTTGTTGGGATTGCATTTGTCGGAGGAGAGGAACCACGGAAGGATTCTGCAGAGGGTACAAAAATAAAGAATGAAAAAAATCATGGTGGTGCTCCAGCATGACCACAGCCACCTGGCTGACACACAAAAGAATAACTAATACAGCTTTTCCGACGTTGATCTCATTTTCTTCTTGGAAATTTACAGATTTTACATGCACAAATGAAGCAGGTAAGAACAAATATGCAAGGCTTTTCCCAAGTTCAAAACGAGACATTGTTTGCATTATATCTACATTCCACACACATAAATACCTCCGCCTTAAAACCTCCATGCTTCCTGAAATACGCCAACACTACACCTGATATCCTTCCCTCCATAAGCATGCATACATGTACATCATGACTCATACACTGTTCACTTTCCTGACTTTTGTACATAATTCTATATACTGTAGGTGCACCTTTATGAATTGTAGTGCACCTGAGTATTATACACAATAATTTCATTATTACCTCCACCTTCACTAAGGCTGAGGCATTGTTTTCATTTATGTTTGTTTGTTTGTCTGTGGACAAGATATCTCAAGAACTGCTGGATGGATTCGGATAAAAGTTTCAGGGATGTTTGGCCTTGGGGCTGGCACAAACTGATTAGATTTTAGGATTGATCTAATACTGGACAAGGATTCTGGTTTATTTTTCCTGTTTTTTTCCTTAATTTTTGACAGCAGTCGGGCTCATTTTTAGTATTCTTGTTTGTGAGAGCAATCGAGTTTATTCCAGATATTCTCATTTTAAAAATCATCTTTGGCTAATTGTTGATAGGACGTTGCTGTCTCAGAGTAACAAATTGTTTGTTTGAGTTTTGTCACTTTTGACCACGGTTGGATTGTTGAAGGCTTTCTCTTTGAGACTGTCTGTTGTTGAAATTGTTTTATATCACTGTAGAAAATTATTGTTGAAGCGACTCGCGCATAATTATTTTTTGCTGTTTTCTCCCCATTGTTGGGGTGAAAGGTTGGTTTTTCATTGTGGAGGGCTATGCAGGGGCCGCTGCAGTGGGAGCAACTGCACCGTTGGAAGCGAAGCAGATAGATTTAAAAATGGAAGATATAGTGGGAAGTGGACGGTTTGTGCAAGGGGAGGGAGGTGCAGTTGTGCTGGTCCCTCCAGAGGAAGTGGTCAAGGATGGGACAGTGGTGTGCCGCACGTGGGTAGTTTCCACCAGTAAAATTGAAATACTATTGGAGGACAATGTGGAGGGGTGCTTGGAACCAGTGATGGGAGTGGCAGCTTTCATGGGTCGAGGGAGGTAGTATGGTGTGGTGGAGGTTGGGGTTTGCCACCGAGAAGGGAGCGGCCTCACATTCCACTACAATTTTGCACACTGACAGGGTGGCACTGCTGCCCACGTATGGGGGCGGGTGAGGCATGTGGGTTTGAGTTGGAGGGGTGCCACCAGAAGTGGAGACGGAGTTGTTGGTGGTGATTGTTCTAGCTGCCACCAAGGGGGTCCCGAGTTGGGACTGGTGGGAGGAGTGAGCATGTTGAACTTTTGGGGATGCGGTGTGAAGATGTGGCTTTTTGCATCTTTCGAAGACATTGTGAGGATCCCCTACTAGATGGAGATTACAGGAGTGGGTTCCCTCAAAGTGGTTGTTAAGGGTTGCAACCAGCTTGTTGCAAATGTGGGGAGAGGGACATATGAGGACACGGTTCCCCAGGCATGGGCCTCCTCAGAGTGAGAGAGCTGTAGAGGGGGACCAGGAGGAGGTGGAAATTGGAGTGCCAGTTAAAGCAGTGAAGGATGGAGATGGCAGAAAGCAATGCGGAGTGCACTAGAGATGCAGAGGAGGTGAGGCAAGGGGAAGGCGGAACGAGGGCAGCAGGGGAGGGGAGTGACAGGTTTGTTGACCCCAAAAGGAGGAGGGGGCAGGATAAGGAGAACACTCACAGGGACCGGCGGTGGAACCAGATGAGATGCCCAAGAAGGTTGGGGAGCCACCTGTATTCGAGCATGTGCAGACGGTGGAGATGGAGCTGGGGAAGGTTGGTCTATGGGATTACCTTAAATTTCCCGTCCATAAAGGGTTTAACGCTATGGCATATCGTCATATCCCCAAAAACCCTTTATGGACAGGTAACCTAAGGTACATCTCATAAACCGGCCTTCACCATTTTTAATATATACTACTTTACATCTTACAGTGTGCTTCTTTCGGATATGTTTTTTTACAAACGATATATATATATATATATATATATATATATATATATATATATATATATATATATATATATATATATATATATATATATATATATATTAAAAATGGGAAAGGCCGGTTTATGGGATTACCTTAGGTTTCCCGTCCATAAAGGGTTTAGCTTTATGGCGTATCTTCAGATCCCAAAACTCTGTTCGCCTGTGACCTCTTAAAAATACGGAGGGGAAATACCCCATTACTCAAAGTAACAATTGGGATTATCTCCCGTTGCTAATAGCTATCGACTTCCGGCTGTGTCGTCATTCTAGCAGGAACATCCTGAAATGTAAGCATGGCCCGTAAATCTCCGTTTCGGTGTTAAAGATGTGCCTTTGTTCGAGTGAGTGTTTTAAGATTCTTGCGTGTTCAGCTCTATATATATATATATAACAGTCTGGAAAATTGTGAAGAAATTTCAGGAGACTGGTTCCATCGCTGATCGACCGAAAAAGAAGGGTGTGGACTCCTCAGCTTGTCAACAATACCAGAGAAAAGATATGCGAAATCCTCAGAAAAACTGTAAGCTGAACACCGATGTATATTTACGCGCACACACGCACACACATACACACACACATATATATTGAGTCATCCATAAATAGTGCAGATTTTGTATACTTCTTTTATTTTCAAAATTATGATAAAGTTCTTATTTAATCTAAAATATACTCCCCTTCATTTTCTACAATGCTCTTCCACCTATCTGGTAGACTTGCAAGTCCCCTCTTCCAAAATTCACTTGTCCGCGACGAAAAATACTCCTCCAGTACAGTTCTGACCTCGTCTACGGAATTCATATTTTTACCATCTAAATGATTTTGAAGACTGCAGAATAAATGATAATCAGATGAGCAATGTCCGGTGGGTGGGGCAGACTTTCCCATTCCAACAGCTTCAACCTTTGGAATGTCATCCTCGCTGTATGTGGCTGAGCCTTATTCTGATGGTAGAACACCTTTCGTCTTGAATCCAAAGATGGTTGCTTTTCTTCTAGCGCTGACTTAAGCCTCTCAATCTGCTCGCAATAGATCTCTTTTGTTACGTTTTAGTTTGGGTTTAAAAGTTCAAAGTGGACTAAATCTTTCACATCCTGTCAAACAGATAACACCACCTTACGTAGGTGAAGACCTTCTTTAGCCTGGGGGTACTGGTTTTTCTCCTTTTCCTACCCACTATTTTCAGTGCTTGTCATTTTTATTGAGAATCCATTTCTCGCCACCAGTCACTATTCGGTCCAAAAAAGGTTCATTCATGAGACGTGACAGTAAAGAAGCGCACACATTCACTCTCTGCGCGCAATTAGACTCGGAAAGTTTGTAAGGAAACCATCAACCCAATTTGCTGTCTTTTCCAATGGCACACAGGTGTCGATGAATAGTGGAAATACCAAATCCAAGCCTCTCTGCTAGTTCCTCAACAGTTACGATGGGATTTTGTTTCACCAGGATTTGCAAGATATCCTCGTAGAGCTCTACATATCTTTCAGGATGAAGCTCACTTTCTAGGCTGTAGTTTCCGACTTGGAATTTCTGAAACTGCCGTTGACATTAGCTTACACTTATTATCCAATCTCCCTATACTGCATTAATATTCCTTGCACTTTCCATTGCGCTGTTGCCTTTATTGAACTCATAAAGCAAAATATGCCGAATATGCTCCTTTATCACTATAGCTTTGAAAAAATGATTGTTAAAATCGAATTGCACTCTTCAAAACTTGCACTAAGAATGAATTGATTTTTTTAATTGTCCACAAGGGGCCAACATAGATGGGACAACACAAAGGCATGTGGGGACATATAACACAACTTAAAATAAAATTACAAATAAAATTATAAGAATCATAATATGAAATGAGAAAATGGAATTGAGCTGCCTGCCGCATCACTTGCTCCTTTACAGTCCTTTCTTCACGTCGATCACATATTTTTTCAACAGATCCTCACATTCAATATTGTCCGGTATTTTTTTTTATGTCCTCATGTATTCTCCGCATCTTCACACCCTTTTTATACTCTTTAATTTCTTCCATTTGTGCTTCTGAGATCAGTACACACAAGTGCCACTCTGGTGTTTCATTATATTTTTCAGTATTCACAAATCTTACTGTTTTCCAGCTTGTTACTTTTTGAATTAGCTCTGTATTTTCTCTGTTTGTCAATATGTAAACATAATTCACTTCTTTGTTCTTTCTTGTACATGGGTTTCTTTTTTCTTTTTTGCTAGTGTAGGAGGGGGAAGGGTGGGTTTGGTGTCTGTAGGGAGGGAGTGGGTCGCAGAGGGTATGGTGGGTGGGTGGGGAATGTTTGGGGTTCCACAATATACTGTTCCTTTTTTCTCTTCCTTTTTCCTTCAGTAATCTTCCATTCTTTTTCTCTTTCTTCCTTCTTTTTCCTCTTCTTTTCCAGTATCCTTTCTTCTGTCTGCTTCTGCAGAGGGCAGTGTGCTCTAATGTGCCCTTTTTGGCCACATTTAAAGCAACGTGGAGTTCAGCCCTCCACCCACACTTTCAGCCCCAGATCTCCAATCTATACCGTCTCTGCAAAATTTTCTAGGGAGAAAGAGAGCCTGCCTTATGTCGACCCAATAGAGGGACCAGCTATCCGAGTTGATAGTACCAGGGTAGATAAAGCAATTAAGAGTATGAAGACCGGGAAAGCCCCCGGCCCATCAGGAATCACTGCAGAGATGCTCAAAATATCTGGCAGTGTTGGCTATAGCCTAGTCACCCGTATTACGAACCAGGTGATACACGAAGGAGTCATACCCTATGACTGGTGTAGCAGCATCATAGTCAACTGCTACAAAGGTAAATGGGACGCTTTAGATACAAATAATTACAGAGGCATCAAGCTGTTAGATCAGGTTATGAAAGTTACAGAGAGGGTCATAGCCCAACTAATTAGGGAGCGAATCAATTTAGATGAGATGCAGTTTGGGTTCGTGCCAGGTAAAAGCACTACTGATGCCTTATTTCTAGTGAGACAGTTGCAAGAGAAATACCTAGCCAAGGATAAACCTCTGTACCTGGCTTTCGTTGACATGGAGAAAGCCTTTGACAGGGTCCCCCGATCCCTTATCTGGTGGTCAATGAGGAAACTTGGGATAGAAGAATGGCTAGTGAGAGCTGTGCGAGCCATGTACAGAGATGCGGCCAGTAAGGTGAGGGTTGGAAATGAGTACAGCAATGAATTCCGGGTAGAGGTAGGGGTCCACCAAGGTTCCGTCCTCAGCCCCCTATTATTTACCATAGTCCTACAGGCAATCACAGAGGAGTTCAAGACAGGTTGCCCCTGGGAGCTCCTCTATGCTGATGACCTTGCCCTAATTGCGGAGTCACTATCAGAACTAGAGGAGAAGTTTCAGGTGTGGAAGCAAGGTCTAGAATTGAAGGGCCTTAGAGTCAACCTAGCTAAAACCAAAATCCTAATAAGTAGGAAGGTAGATAAAACACAAACCCCTTCAGGTAGATGGCCCTGCTCAGTATGTAGAAAAGGAGTAGGTAGTAACTCTATAAGATGTACCCGGTGCAAGCTATGGACACATAAGAGGTGCAGCAACATCAAAGGCAGGTTAACTAGCAAGTTAGTTTTTGTTTGTGGCAGATGTTCAGGTGCAATAAAGACTGCAAACAAACAGGAAACAACTTCTATCTCATTCCAGGGTGAAAAACTAGAGGTAGTCGATAGCTTCCGCTATCTGGGCGACCAAGTTAGTAGTGGGGGTGGGTGCGCTGAAAGTGTAGCTGCTAGAATAAGAATAGCCTGGGCAAAGTTTAGAGAGCTCTTACCCCTGCTGGCGACAAAGGGACTCTCACTCAGAGTAAAAGGCAGACTGTATGACGCATGCGTACGAACAACCATGCTACATGGCAGTGAAACATGGGCTGTAACTGCTGAGGACATACGTAAGCTCGCAAGGAATGAAGCCAGTATGCTCCGTTGGATGTGTAATGTCAATGTGAATACCCGTCAGAGTGTAAGTATCTTGAGAGAAAAGCTGAACATTAGAAGCATCAGTTGTGGCGTGCAAGAGAGACGATTGCGCTGGTATGGACATGTGGTGAGAATGGAGGAGGATAGCTGCGTGAAAAAGTGCCACACCCTAACAGTTGAGGGAACCCGTGGAAGAGGTAGGCCCAGGAAGACCTGGGCTGAGGTGGTGAGGCAAGACCTTCGTACATTGGGCCTCACCGAGGCGATGACTACGGACCGAGACCTTTGGAAATGGGCTGTGCGTGAGAAGACCCGGCAAGCCAAGTAAGATCGTTGCCAGTGCCCCTGGACTGGTTCTTGTGCGGGTGGCACATGAGATGCACCATTTTGAGCGTGGCCGTTGCCAGTACCGCCTGACTGGCTCCTGTAGGATTTTCGAGCGAGATCGTTGCCAGTGCCCCTGGACTGGCTTGTGCGGGTGGCACATAAAAGACACCATTTCGAGCGTGGCCGTTTTCGTGCGGGTGACACGTAAAAGCACCCACTACACTCTCTGAGTGGTTGGCGTTAGGAAGGGCATCCAGCTGTAGAAACTCTGCCAAATCAGACTGGAGCCTGGTGTTGCCATCCGGTTTCACCAGTCCTCAGTCAAATCGTCCAACCCATGCTAGCATGGAAAGCGGACGTTAAACGATGATGATGATGATGATGATGATGATTAGCTCTAATGTTTGGCCACAACCCAAGCCACATCAATTTCTGGTGGAATTCCCTCCACCTTTATCTTTGAAGTCCTTCTTCTCATATAAGTTGGTGGAAGGACCGCCTTATTGTTTTTACCGTGTTTTCTCTTGCTTTTTCTTCTGTTCTTTTGTAGACTATGATAGTTCCATACTTATTCCCTCTGGCCAGACTGAACATAATGCCTTTTCTAAAATTCCTTCTTCCATGTGTTCAATTTTTCTTTTCTGTACTGAATATACTTTGTATACCACAGTCTTTCTATTAATTTCTTCTATTTTCTTCTGGGGTGGTGACACCCTAACGTCACCACCCACTTTGGATGCCCCTTTTTCATCTCTTTTGATATTTGCCAGGTTCACCTCTTTTTCTTTACTCCTGCTGCTTCAGCGAAGCTCATCTTTTTCAGACATTCATCCATCTTTTTCATTGCGATAACCATTTCCTCCACAGAAGAGGATAATTCGGAACCACTAAGGATCGGATAAAACTAACTTTTAGCCATAGCTATCTCTTGATTTTATCGAGAGAAAGCACAACTTGAAATCGCTGCTAAAGCAGCACAAAACAACAATAATTCAAGTAACAGCAACTTCAACTAAACTTTAACTCACCATACGACAAACTTGTACTAAGAATGAATACAAGGTAAAATTACTACCTGCTTTTATAGCAAGTTGATGCAAGTAGTTTATCCCATCCCCCTCCAGCTTTTAGTTCATGCAATTGGAAAAAACTGTATTATTTATGGGATGTCCCTATATATATATATATATATATATATATATATATATATATATATATATATATATATATGAAAGGACTTACATTCTATTGTACCTGCATGCTCCACCATGACTGCAACCACAGGTCCCCTGCCTCAACCTTCCGCAAACGACCTTCTACCAATGCTCATGGGCCTGGGAAAAAGAATTTGACCAAAACACACACCAATGTAACCATGTACACACGCACACCCTTAAAAGGTGGAAACCCCACAAAATATGCTGTCTCCCACCACCACCAACACATGCTCCTTCATAAAAATTGTACCCCCATATATACACAAGCTTCACACACATATAACACATCGCACGCTAACATAAACCCCCCTCATCAACTTTATCCTTTGAAGAAAGAAAACAGACCAACAAACACAGCTATATGTACCTATACCCTTGGAAAAATTATACATGACACTGCTACACATACCATACATCCCATATCACACTCCACCACAGGAGCACCAGATTAATAATACACACTTCAAGATAACTCTTGCTGGTCTCAGAGCATACCCAACCAAGGGGCATAACCCCTAACCTAATCTTTGCTTCAGCACCTTTTTCATAGAAGCCACTTACAGGTTGCGGTAATCTATCTCTGACAACAGAGAGCAGTCGCCATATTCCTTTCCATATTGGATAACTCTGATGAGCGTAAAGTTATCCAATCAGATTGTTACCTGACACTCCATTGTATTCTTTACGCGAAATCGATTGGTAAGATCAACCATGATGGATATTTAATACCATACAATTCGAATAACGTGTATATGTATATATATATATGTATATATATATATATATATATATATATATATATATATATATATATATATATATACATGTATATATATATGTGTGTGTGTGTGTGTATATATATATGTATATATATATGTATATATATGTATATATATATATTATATATATATATATATATATATATATATATAATCATCATCATCGTTTAACGTCCGCTTTCCATGCTAGCATGGGTTGGACGATTTGACTGAGGACTGGTGAAACCGGATGGCAACACCAGGCTCCAATCTAATTTGGCAGAGTTTCTACAGCTGGATGCCCTTCCTAATGCCAACCACTCAGAGAGTGTAGTGGGTACTTTTACGTGTCACCCGCACGAGGGCCAGTCAGGCGGTACTGGCAACGGCCACGCTCAAAATGGTGTCTTTTATGTGCCACCCGCAGAAGAGCCAGTCCAGGAGCACTGGCAACGATCTTGCTCGAAAATCCTATGAAGGCCAGTCAGGCGGTACTGGCAATGGCCACGCTCAAAATGGTGCATCCCATGTGCCACCCGCACAAGAGCCAGTCCAGGGGCACTGGCAACGAACTCACTTGGCTTGCCGGGTCTTCTCAAGCACAGCACATTTCCAAAGGTCTCGGTCAGTAGTCATCGCCTCGGTGAAGCCCAATGTTCGAAGGTCTTGCCTCACCACCTCAGCCCAGGTCTTCCTGGGCCTACTTCTTCCACAGTTTCCCTCAACTGTTAGGGTGTGGCACTTTTTCAAGCAGCTATCCTCATCCATTCTCACCACATGTCCATACCAGCGCAATCGTAGCTACACATGATGTAGCTACCCTCATTTGCTCCTCTTGCTGTGAAGTAGGTTCGTCTGGAACTCTCAACAGGAAGAGGTCCAGCCTTGATTTAAAAATGCCTCCTCAGGCTTTTTGGGAGAATATTAAAAAGTTGTGGGCCCCTGAAACCCTGGTATCTTTGGCACTGTGCAGTGTTGACCTGTTTTGGCTTCAGTGTAGCTTTCAATACCAAAATTTGGCCCAATTCTTTCCAGATGTATATTACTGCATACCTCTCTTGCCTTTGGGAACGGGGGACCCTGTTGAAGGCTTTCCCCATGTCAATGAAAGCCAGGTACAGGGTTTATCTTTGGTTAGGTATTTCTCCTGCAGCTGTCTTACCGGAAATATAGCATCAGTGGTGCTTTTCCCTGGCACACACCCAAACTGTGTCTAATGAAGGAAAGGTATGCATAAGTGGGCTGGATACACCCCTGGCATAGGCCATGGGTTATGGTCTCACTTAGCTTGCTGGGTCTTCTCAAACACAGCATATTTCCAAAGGTATTGGTCACTAATCATTACCTTGGTGAGGCCTAATGTTTGAAAGTCGTGCTTCACCACATCATCCCAGGTCTTCCTGGGTCTACCTCTTCCACAGGTTCCCTCAACCGCAAGGGTGTTGCACTTTTTCACACAGCTATCCTCATCCATTCTCACCACATGACCATACCAGCGCAGTCGTCTCTCATGCACACCCCATCTGACACTCCTTAGGTCCAACTTTTCTCTCAAGGTACTAACACAGTGTCGAGTATGCACATTGACATTACTCATCCATTGGAGCATACTGACTTCATTTCTTGCGAGATTACGCATGTCCTCAGCGGTCATACAGTCTGCCTTTTACTCTGAGCGAGAGGCCCTTTGTCACCAGCAGAGGTAAGAGCTCTCTGAACTTTGCCCAGGCTATTCTTATTCTAGCAGTTACACTTTCAGTGCACCCTCCCCTGCTACTGACTTGGTCACCTAGGTAACGGAAGCTGTCAACTACTTGTAGTTTTTCACCCTGGAATGTGGCAGAAGTTGTTTTCTGCACATTTTCAGTATTTATTGCTCCTGAGCATCTGTCACATACAAAAACTATCTTCCCAGTTAGCCTTCCTTTGATATTGCTGCACCTCTTATGTGTCCATAGCTTACACTAGGTACATATTATAGAGTTTCTACCTACGCCTTTTCTACAGATCACGCAGGACCATCTACCTGAAGGGATTTGTGGTTTGTCTGTCTTCCTACTTATTAGGACTTTGGTTTTAGCTAGGTTGACTCTAAGGCCCTTCAATTCTAATCCTTGTTTCCACACCTGAAACTTCTCCTCTGGTTCTGATAGTGACTCAGCAATTAGCACAAGGCCGTCAGCATAGAGGAGCTCCCAGGGGCATCCTGTCTTGAATTCCTGTTATTACCTGGAGGACTATGATAAATAGGAGGGGGCTGAGAACTGTACCTTGGTGAACACCTATCTCTACCAGGAATTCTTCACTGTACTCGTTGCCAACCCTCACCTTACTGACAGTGTCCCTGTACATGGCTCACACAGCTCTCACTAACCATTCATCTATCCCAAGTTTCCTCATTGACCAGATAAGGGACCGGGGGACCCTGTCAAAGGATAGACATATCATTGAGAATAATAGATTTAGTTAGTGGTCTCATTATCTCTATTCTGTCGAAGAGGTTAGAAAGGGTCAAGTGGTGAAGACATTATTTCGGCCTAGCTAAAGGTATCTGGAAAATGTAAAACTGCTGTCATAGAAAAACCATTGTTCCACCGTGGGAAAAGTTCTGTTGCAGTGTTAATTTAAATTTGACTATGATGGATTGCGAGATCCACTATATATGTATATATATTTTTACAGATAAATTCCTCTATTTACATAATATCGAGGTCTCTTTCTTTTGTTGTCCTTTCTATCAATATAAAGTTAAAGAAAAGTAATTTAATATCTGAGACAAACTGAGCAGATCCTAAATACAGAACACACTCGCTCGCACGCACGCACACACACGCACAAGAAGAAGCATGCACATCACACATTAGTTTCCTCTTCCACTTAAACACGTCAAAGAGAAGCTCGCGACACAGTTGATAAGACAAAAAGTGCTCATGGAAAATGAAGATAATGATAACTCTGAAACATATTCCGAAAGATTGCCTCTAATATAAATAAGGCCGATTTATGTGATTATCCTGGCTTTCACGCCCATAAAGGACTTAGCTTTATGGCATAACATCAGATCCCAAAACCTGGCTTGAGGCCACTCTAGAATATGGAAGAGGAAGGACGAAAGGACCTCGATGCACAATGTCAACAACAGTGGATTGCCTCCCTTTGACTATCGCTAGCAAGTGACTGTTGTCTTGTGGGTTCCAATAGGCCAGCAGGAATGTGTGTGTACGTGTAGATGTATGTATATGTGCGAGTATATGCGTGTGTCCCTGTGTATATATATATGGACGTACACATGCATATATGTATGTGTGTGTGTGTGTATGTATGTATATATATATAGATATATATATATATATATATATATATATATATATATATATATATATATATACGTGCGTACTTGCATATACACACATTTTCATAACTTTCTTTATATCTTATAAACGAATATTCCATTCTTTTATCAACTATAAACTTACCTTCTTTATATTGAAATTTCCTCTATCATCTCTATTTAATTTATTCTAATTCTATTTACCTACTCTTTTATCTTCAATCAACCTGTAAACCCCACGCCCAAATATATAACAATGCAAATCATAGACCGTATGATTCAGTCTGCTATAATGAATCCATAAACACATAAAATATCCTTGGGTATGTCTTTTTCCCTTTGATGATGATATGCTCACCTCATATAAATTTAACGTTTACTTAATATTTACTGAGTATTAATTGAAACTGCTGTAAGCAATGAAGATTAATTTGCTTTTAATAATAAACAATTAACTTTCCAATCTCCATTTTCTTTTTCTTATATGTATATATATATATATATATATATACACACACACACATGGCCACATAAGAGGTGTAATGGTATTACAGGAAGGTTAACAGAGAAAATAGTTTTTTCGTATCGCAAATATGTGCATACAATAAGTACTAAAAATTTGCAGAAAATGGACTTCCTCAAAAACTCGGGGGGGGGGGGGTCCTTAGAAGTACTAGGTAACTTCCGTTACCTAGGCGATGAAGTTAGCAGTGGAGAAGGAAGTTCTGAAAGCATAGCTGATTAGAACGGGCTGGGCAAAGTTCAGAGAACTTCTACATTTGTTGGTAACTAAGGGCCTCTCCCTCAGAGTGGAAGGCAGAGGATCTTCAGGCCTCACTGAGGAAATTTCAAGGGACTGGATGTTGTAGCAAAATTGCTGTATTTGAGAAGACATGTCAAGCTATGTAAAATCATGGCTGTCCATACATACAGGCCTGTCCTTTGCAGGTGTTGGTACCATGTAAAATGCACATGTGCCAGTGCCATGTAAAATGCACTCATGCCAGTGCAATGTAAACAACCCTACTGGTGGCACATAAAGGGCACCCAGCATTTGCTGTTAAGTGGTTGGTGTTAGGAAGGGCATCCAGCTGTAGAAACTATACCAAAACGGACAACTGGAGTCTGGATAGCATGATGTTACCTTCACTGGAGAGCCCATCTAAGGATCATCAAAGTTTGGGGAACTTAGTTTTCTTGATGTCCATATCATGTCTTACAGCCTTTATAGGGTTTACACAGCATTGAGGAGCGGTCAAGATGCTGCCATTTTGGTACCTGACATGGATCATCATGATACAGGTAACTCTTTTTTCCAATGTTCAGGTGACTTCCAGTCCTCCATGTCAATGAACTTTTTCTCAACTAAAACTTTAATGTTTATCTTCCCAACACCGTTGACTGTTCACCAAAATATCAAGCTGTTCCTGAAAAATAGGAGACATAAAAAAAATCATTAAATTTAGCTTGAACACCCTGTAGGTGTATGTATGTGATTCTGTAGATGTGTGCATGTATGTGTGTGTGTGTGTGTGTTGTATGTAAGAAGAAAGTATGGATGCCAATTAGTGCTGGTATCAATATGCATGAATGGATTTAAATAAACAAATCACAAACAACAGCAACTTGAATATACATAGAGAAACTTGTTCTCTTATACAAAAGCACACAGCACAGCTGCCACCACTACCACCTCAGTTAAACATTATTCATATACATATATATATATATAATGTACATATATATAAATCAAAATAAGCAACAAGGATATCAAGAGGTAATGCAGTATGATTGTTTCAAGCAACTCCATTTAATTGAACAATGTAATCATTACATCAATTTAAATGCAGAGCAATTCTCAGCTGCACAAAGACAGAATTTAATTAAATTAAAACAGATGGACACATTAGTATAATTATACCTAAAATCTCCAAGAAGTTGAGATAAACAAAGAACATGCTGCCTTCACTCCAGCATAGAAGCTACTAAGGTATCAAGAAGATATACATTGTTACAGACTCTGCCTGTCACTGATTTTTTGTTTTTATGGGGTCAGTTTTAATTTATAGACTAGTTTATCAAATCCTTGTATATCTAAGGTTGATGTATAAATACTAAACTATTTCTGGATAATTTCTTTTCCTCTCTCTATTGTGGTAAAAGTTTGGTATATACTCAAAAGTATTTTAAAATTTCTATTCTTTTGTTATAATATTCTTCTTAATAATCCTCTGAATAACCCTAAACTTTAACTGTATACAATATAGCAACATTGCTTAAAACATTTAACTATAGTACTACATGATAAGACTTCCCCTGTTTCATTATCAATGGTCTGCTAGTAGGCAACCCCCTTAATTGTCAGCTAACATCTTGTTTTAAGCTTTCCTTTACCAAACCTCATGATATTGCTTCTAATAAATCTTGATTTTTATGACTATACCAATTATGATTTCTGTATGCTCCCTCAGCCCTACCCCTAACAGATACTGCCCCTTTGTTCTCTCAGCAAAGGGACATATTATGTGCGTATGTGCATCCGTAGATTTCTTTGTAGTTATGCCCTGTTCTCTTCTACTAGAAACGTTTACTTTGGAATTTACTTCTATTGAGAAAAAAAATCGTGTGCATGTTATTTTTAACGTAAGTTTTCTTATGACGGCTTCTCTTCACTGCCTATTACTTCATTAGAAATCTACGGATGCACATACGCAAATAATAGAGAAAAATGAAACAATTATGAACGACTTACTCCAAAACACCACCGAGTGGGGAACACTTCTCAAAAATAGCCTGCAGTTGTTTCCTTCAAAATTCCTACATGATTGAAATGTACATACATCAAGGTATATTTGTAGAAAATTTCACGAAAAAATATTCATTTTCCTGGAAGTTAAGAGGAATTTAAGTGGACTCTGTTGGAATTTCCGAAAATTGTCCCTTACCCCCATTCCACAACACTTTCACCGAAAATTTTTGTATATTCGGAATCTACATAATAAATAATATATGCATCGAAAATTTCATTAAAAAATATTCATTTTTCAGAAAGTTATGACCTTCCAAAGTCGGTGGGGTACAACTCTGTAGTTATGCCAACATTTGTTCACTTTTTGGTTGCTATATCCAGTGTTTATGTTAACAGTAAGTTGACTTATTTAAGTCCCTTTACTAGTTATCTCCCCTTTAATTTTTATTTACTTTTTTACATTCCTAAACTGAACAATTATCAAATTGTATACAAATACTTTTCAGATCATGTAAATTACGATAATATCGGAATTTGACGTGAAAAGAATAATAGTAAGCAGATACACCTACTGACACATCACAATATTTTTACAAATTTTATGTTTCATTTTGCAGATATACATGACGTGGGTCAGTATGCATGTGTACGAGCCCACCAATTTTTTTTTTTTTTTTTTCATATTAAATTACGATATAATCGTAATCTACGCACTCTGAAAGGTGTCTATGAAACATTTCATTAAAAAATTACCCATTTTTCTGAATGTTATGAGTAAAGAAAGCAGTCTCAAGTGAATTTTCCGAAACTCCTCACCTCCACCCTCGGAAAAATTTTTTTCACCACGTACTCTGGTATAATGAGAATCTACACCATCGAAAGTGTATTTGTAGAAAATTTCATTAAAGGATATCCATTTTTCTGGATGTTATGAGGCAACAAAATCGTGGGCAGGGTTTACACACGTGTGGGAATTCTCTGAAGACCTTTTGACCAACTGACAGTACAACTTTCCATCTCCATGAGATGAAAAGCTAAATTTGTCTTTCCACAAAACTGCAGCTTTCGTGGATGCGAAATCATTGGTCACTCAATGACCAGACATTAACTTTATTGCTTTAATATGTCTATTAAAAGTAACTGAGTCCATGTCCGGTCATAGAGTGACCGATATTTCGCATCCTCAAAGGCTTGTGGACGTTTCGTCAAACTGTAAAGCCGAAGACACACACACACACATACATACATACATACATACACACACACATATACATACATACATACATACATACACACACATGCATGCATGCATGTATAGCATAGCATTTCTAAATCTCTCAGAGAGAGTTATGCAGTAACTGCACGATAAATTGATGGGTTATTGCCAACTTAATTTGGCAGTCCCAGGAAGGGGGAGAATGCTACTGCTATTTAGCCACATGAAACACCGTTTCTAGTTGGCTACGCGACACAAGCGTTCTGTGTCCTTAAGTTTTCAAACAGGAGAGATAAGCACCTCCAGCATCTAGAGACGAGTTTCAGGGCAGTTGCTCTTCATCATTCTGGAGTAGCTTGGCCTTGCTAGATATCACACTCACACACATTAGGAAATTAGTAGTTATGGCCGGTCAGAGAGTGACCATTGGTGTTGCACCTATAAAGCGCTTAGCAGTATAGGCGATTCGTCAAGCTCAATGACTTTAAAAAAATATATTATTACTCTAATGCTTTAGAGCAGGGGTTCACAAACATTTTTATGTATGGACCCCTTTGATTACTAATTTGTTCTGGTGGACCCCCAGAGTCATTCGATGTTTAAAACACTAGTTTTATAGGTACTTGTTTCAAAATTCCTATTTAGTTTTCAACACATTAACATTTGTAGGTTGAACTTTGTAAAACATTAACGAAAGAAACCTGGTTGTTTCTTTCGCTAAAGCAAAATTTTTTCAAGGGGTCCCTTAAAATTCTGTTGTGCATTCCCATTTACTATTTTGTTGCGTGGACTCCCCAAAATCTTACATGGAACACGGTTGAGAACCATTGCTTTAGAGTGTGCTTCTTTTTCGGATATATGAACTACTGATGATATATCGTAGTAGTAGTAGTAGTAGTAGTAGTAGTAGTTGGCTGCGTCTCGTGTTTCCGAGCTTGCAATCCAGTTCATTTTCCTGGGTGTTTGAACCGCAGATGGCTCCGCAATCCAAGGGTTGCATGAAACATACGGGGACATTGTGGACAAGGGATAGAAGGAGTTGGTTTGGGAAGGAGAAGGCGCTGCTTTCTCTCCCGTCTCTTGAGTTCAGCTCTTGCGACTCGGGCTTTCTCGAAGTCCGCTGAACCCGTTTTGATGGTGTGTCTCCAGAGGGGTCTGTTTGCCGAGATATCCTCCCAGTGTGCGGGGTCGATGTTGGTGCTTTTCAAGGTTGATTTGAGTTTTGTCCTTGTACCGCCTCAAGGGGGCTCCACGAGGACGTTTTCTTTCAGACAGTTCACCGTAGAGACAGATCTTGGGAAGGCGGTGTTCATTCATCCGACGAACGTGACCTGACCATTGGAGACGATGTTCAATGATCAAGGCTTCGATGCTCAGGAGACCTGATCTTTCAAGTACAGCGTTGTTGGTGATGCGATCTTCCCAGTTGATGTTCAGGATAGAACGAAGTTTGGATTGATGGAAGCGCTCTAGTTTCTTACTAGAACTGAAAAATGCGCACGCTCAAAGGGTTACAGAATGTCACAATAAACCTTAAAATGTATGGAACTAACATTGTTGCTCAAAAATATTGGAAACACTATATGTTGTACATTCTGTGACATCTTAAGATTAAAAGAGACTCGTGTGTGAATTACGATGTCATGATAATTACTAAACCGAGTTCTTAATATAAAAATTTGAAAATGTACAAAATATGATCTTTAACTTCGAATAAGTAAATTCATTATAATACTCTTCATACCAAAGTATATAAAAAAATATATTTCACACTGCATGCAAATTACCATGATAATAAAAACAAAAACAAAACAAAAACTGGATTTATGGTGAAGTTGAATATATATAACAGCGAATGTACGAAACCGAAATAATGATAAGCAAAGATAAAATTCGCACGCTCACACACCGAAGAACAAGCACGTGAATATGTGTGTGTGTGTTAGTATGTGTGCGCGCGCGTTTGTTCTTGTATGTATGCGGGCATGTTCTTGTATAGTTCTACAGAACTTATTTAATTTAGCTTTAAAATTAATAGAAATCAATGTCATATTTCTTTCTTTTCGCATTTCCTTTAATCAGTAGTAAGAGGTAATTTACATTCCTTCCTTTTCTGTATGCATGTTGCAATATTTCGGCTCTTTGGTAGTTAAAAAAAAAACCCACATGGACTATTATAACTAATACAGCTTTTTCGACGTTGATCTTGTTTTCTTCTTGGAAATTTTCAGATTTTACATACACAAATGAAGCAGTTAAGAACAAATATGCAAAGATTTTCTCAAGTTTAAAATGCAACATTATGTTTAGTATATCTACATTCCACACACATAAATACATAAAAACAGAATACGCTTGTGCGCACACACAGGAACAAGCACGCACGCGCACACACACGTACACCCATTAGCTTCCTCTTCCAAACAGAACATGCATGCACGAAGACAGCTCGATGTCAAACTATCGCTTATTGGTTGATGATAATTGAAAATTAATCAATAAAACGTAATCACTACGCAAACGGCCCCGGCCTTCTTACACTTTTATTCGCAAAGTAGACATATATTGTCAGATACGCAGTAGACTCGACATTCTGTTGTCGGTCACTACGTGCTTGATATATATATATATATATATATATATATATATATATATATATATATATATATATATATATATAGATAGATATAGATATGTGTGTATGTATATATATATATATATATATATATATATATATAAACGTCTAGATAGAATAGAGACAGCTGATGAAGGGATATTCCAAGTGGCTTTCCGTTTTCCTATGTGTTCGTTCCGTTGTCTGTAGTTTATTGTTCTAACATCCTGTACCCTGATATGCATATATATACACATGTAGATGTAAGTATGTACATATATGTGTGTGTGTATACATGTATATATATTCTTTGTATTATATATATATATATATATATATATATATATATATATATATATATATATATATAATAAAAAGTAACAACAAAAGAATGAGATCTCGACATTAGATATATAGAAGATTATATATGTTATAATTTAGAACAAACAGTAAAAGGTTGTCATTATAGTACTCAGAGTTTCGAATGTTGGAGAGAAGAGCTACGATGCATTCTCGTCGGCTATTCAACATACACTATGAAAACCGTTGAATAAAAGGGAAGTTACTCTAATAGGCAGAAAAAGAAAAAAAAGATAAAAACTACACGCGACCATATTCTCACAATACATAGACATAAACCTGCGTTCACAACGTCTACATACGTACACACACAAACATGTATGCGTACATGCACACATGCACATACACACACACAGACATGTGTATGTACGTACTCATACATACACATATATCCACACTCACGCACATATTATATGTATATGTGTGTGTGTATACGCAACCTCATCCCCATATACACATGGGTGTTTACATGTATACACGTAACATAATACATATATATTTAGAGATTTATACATATAAATATACATAAACAAAACATTCAAGCACTAAGATTTGAAATAAGATGTTAATATCATATGTGGATAAAATTTAAGATTGATGGTATCAGCAGTAGTAACATTGGTGGTCCGCAGGCAAATAGTATTATTTAGCTATAAATTGCAAACTTGCACGAAGCGTAAGGATACATAAAACCATACACCTGCTAGAAATAAGAGCTAAAAGTCTTAATTAAACCACCGTACAGCACCAAGATAATAGAGAAATTACAGTAGGCGAGGAAACGGAAAGAATTAATATGTAGTGACGCCTTAATAGCAGACGACATTTCCGGAAAGTTTATCCACGCATGCGCAGGGACTATTTCCGGAAGGAATACAGGAAGAATCTCATGCGCATGCGTAGTCATCGATATCCAAGCTTCGCGCGGATTTTCATCCTCTTTCACCCTGGCCGACGAAGGGCCTAGACGTCGCAGCAACCTCTCCAACATTCCAACTTTGGAGCTACACAAATAACCATGCAACTTCATTGACGGCGTCTCAGTAACCAAAGGGCGAAGTGCTGTCGAATTCTGTTGTAATAAATATTGTTGTGTTGATAGTTCAGAATCTGCGTTCCGTTGTTTCTTCAAGAAATTTAATGTACGGAAGCGGAGTACACCTAATGGTGTATAACCACTTCCCAACAATTGGTGACCCCGACGTGATTCGGTTCAACCACTTTCCTACAAATACATTCAAAAGCACAACTATGAAAACCACATACCTGGGTTTCGGCATATATATATATATATATATATATATATATATATATATATATATATATATAAAAATAAGTAACAAGGATATCCAGATGTAATGCTGTACGATCGTTTCATGCAACTCCATTTAATCGAACAATGCAATCATTACATCAATTTAAAATGCAGAGCAATCCTCAGCTGCACAAAGATAGAATTTAATTAAATTAGAACACATAGACACATTAGTATAATTATAATCTCCAAGAAGTTAAGGTGATAGACAAAGAGTAACTTCTATGCTGGAGTGAAGGCATGTTCTTTGTCTATCTCCTTGACTTCTTGTGTCCATCTGTTCTAATTTAATTAAATTCTATGTCTTTGTGCAGCTGAGGATTGTTCTGGATTTAAATTGATGTAATGATTGCATTGTTCAATTAAATGGAGTTGCATGAAGCGATCGCACTGCATTACCTCTTGATATCCTTGTTGCTTATTTTGATTTTAATCATCTTTGAAATTGTATGGATAATACCATACTAAATTCTGGTGCCTCAACTTAAGTACCATATTCATCTGAATCTAAATTTTTGCTGAACTCATCTACCATACCCAAAGTATATATATATATATATATATATATATATATATATATATATATATATATACACACACCCTCCTATCGGATCTATTCAATTTGATGGACAGATTTTTTTTTAACTAAACAGTTTGAAACTTCGGATACTGGTTGAATTCTGTACATAAAAAAGTTTGGCTACTTTTTCTAGCAGGTCATGCAACCACATATAGGCTCCGCTGTTGGTCTGTCTCAGTAATAATTTTGTTGTTATTTAGCCTCATATTAATTCTGATACAGCAAACCTGTCATCAAAGACATTCTAGCTTTCAGCAAACCGTCTTTTTAGGGATAATCTAGGACATTACGTACAATGGGCTTGTGATTTAGGTAGGAGGGATACTTTGGCTGCTGTTTTTAGCGAGTCGAGCGACCAGGTAAAGGCTCTTTCATTGGTATGGACCCGTAAGTTGTTGTTTGCAAACAGCAGCAGTAATTTTCTTCAGCTGAATACACGTCATTGATTGGTTAAAATTACCGAAATATGACAACTTTAACACGAAATAACTTCCAAGATACAAAATTTTGTCAAAAACGTTAAGAGTAAATCCTGTTCTATGTGACACATTCTACTAGTATCCGAAGTTTCAAAGTGTTTAGTTTAAAAAAAAGAAAATTGAAAATCTGCCCGGCAAATGGAGTAGATCCCTCCTATCACAAACCTACACCCGCACATATACAAATATATGCATATCCGTATAAAGGAAGGGGACGTGTGCATGAAAGGCGCACATATGCACCGGACAGTCTTACACTCGTATACATATACACATACACATATATACACACGCACACACATATAAAATATATACATACATATACATATATTCACACACGTACACATTCACACAGTTAAAAAGGAAAATGAAAAAATATATATATAAAAAAATTTAAAATAATGGAAGTTAAGACATATGGGAAGCTTGTG
Source organism: Octopus bimaculoides (assembly GCF_046866305.1). NCBI lineage: Eukaryota > Metazoa > Mollusca > Cephalopoda > Octopoda > Octopodidae > Octopus > Octopus bimaculoides. The sequence continues at coordinate 35,153,922 of NC_142933.1, read as the reverse complement.
CAGGAATATAGTAAAAATGTGGATTGTAGCTGTGAACCATAACATATTTTGTCACGTATGGACATGATCCCAAAAGTTCAGTTATATAGATATAGGCGCATGAGTGGGTGTGTGGTAAGTGGGTTGCTTACCAACCACATGGTTCCGGGTTCAGTCCCACTGCTTGGCACTTTGGTAGACGGAAAATGAAATATATATATATTTGTGTGGGTATGTATAACACACGCACCCTTCTCAACAACAACGCCAGTTATTTCATTTCTTTTCATAATGCTTTGAAGCATTATAAATTCAAAATGTAAGCTTAAATTTTAAATTAATTATTGGCATGTGCAACAGGATGCATAACTACAATGTATACCTCCGCCGACTTTGTTGCCTCATAACTTCCAGAAAAATTGAATACCTTTTAGCGAAACTTTCAACAAGTAATCGCTTGGAAAATTTTTTTCCGAGGAGCTGAGGAGAGGATTTTCGGAAAATTCACACGACCCGACATTTTCCCTCCTCTTCACTTTCAGGGAAATGGGTACTTTTTCAATGAAATTTTATATAAGTACCTCTCAAACGGTGTAAATTACGATTACAAAAGAAATTTATAATCAAATTTTTTTGGAAGGAGGCGGAAGCAGGAATTTCTGATGAGACTGCCCATATAAGTCGGAATTTGTGTGTGTGTGTGTGTATGGTGGTGGTGGTGGTGGTGGGTGGGTGGGGGTACAAAAGGAAGTCTTGCCCGGAATTTCTGCGTTTTGACGGGGATTTTTTCCCATGTTTTTTTTCTTCAGCACAGTCTTCGGAATGATGGGAGGCATCTTTACAGGAAAAATAGAAAAACATTTTGGAAATTTATGATTTTCTTTTTCCCTCCCGCCACCCCAGTCCGGACCGATTTTGACCAATTAAAAAAAATTTCACTATGCACTTTAAACCCGCGAGAGAAACGTTTTCTGTTAAAAGAAAAAAAAATTGTTAAATGTGTGATTTAAGGGAAATTTGGTTGTTGTTTCTAGCACATCCCAAGACCTCACTCGTTTTTTTCCCTCACTCTCACGTCTATTGATGTTTTTCAATATTTTTCTCCCCATTAACACATTTTATGAAATGATAATGTCAAAGTAACACACGCGTAGTCCATTGCTGGGATATAAGCAAAGAAAAAAAAAATGGTAATTTAAATTTTTACTCGCACCCCAACCGAGCGAGTCCGCATATGCGTGTGTGTAAGAAAAAAAAAACATTTTCGAACAGAAAATTAAGCTATCAAAATAAATCATCTTTTGTATACCTCTTATTAAAATCACTCTATAAATCCCAGCAATAATCTTCTAAGGCTCTCCAATATCAATATTTTAGAGTTATATAAATAGAAACAATCGGGACCAGGGAGTAGGGCTAAAAAAAATCATACATTTTCAAATTTTCCTTTTTTATATAACATAAATGTGTTTATGGAGGAAAATAGTGAAAAACATCAATACATATTTGAGTGAGAAAAAAAACAAGGCGGGTGGTCTTGCGATGTGCTAGAAACAACAGTCAAATCTCCCTTAAATCACACGCTTTTTTCATCGCCCCCTTCCAAAAAATATTGCCTACAAATTTCTGTGTAATCGTGATCTATGCCGTTTGAAAGGTATTCGTTTTAAATTTCATTAAAAAATACCCATTTTCCTGAAAGTTATGAGAGGAAAAAATGTCAGGTCGTGTGAATCTTCCGAAACTGCCCTGCGCAACCCTTCGGAAAAATTTTTTCCAACAAGTCTTTACATTCACCCACTCTTCAGGATCTCAACAATTATTTGTTGGAGGCAACAAAATCGGCGGAGGTGGGCGTATACATCTGTATACCAGATAGGATAGGTTCCAAACTGTCTGGCTTATTTTTTTACAAATTTAAATTTATGTAATTTAATTAACTTTATGTAACACAGTGAAAAGAATATATTTTATTATTTTCTTATATTTAACTTTGCTCCCGGTTTTTCTTTAACATAGAAGATTTTTGATGGGTTAACTGCTCTCGAATGTGTCTGCTACGTGTATAAAAGGAAGAAAGAGGAGGAAACAAAAAAAGAGGGAAAAAATAGTCCCAGTAGAGCTCTCGCAAATTTAGTATTCAGCATGCTGCAGTTTACCTGGAAGAGTTATTCAATGAGCAGCTCGTCTTCCGTACGTATAGTTTTCATTTTTCTCTAAATAGCAATATCTATTTAAAGATTTTTTTTTTATTTTCATAAATCATTATTACCTTTATATGTTTTTTCAAATAATTTTTCATCTCAAAATCATGTTTTTCTCGTTGTTAGCAGATTTACTGACAATGTTATTCGAATTATCGCTAAGGACAAAAAAGTCATGTCATTTATTTTCGACGTTAGTCCATTGAAATAGATAACTCACCTAAATAGTGATCGATTTCTCTATCATTCTAATTTTATTTATTATTTTTTAGCTTCTTTCCATAACACATATAATATTTAATGAGTATATATGCCAATACTCAACATGCAAGAGATCATATTTTAGGGATTTGTAATCATTACCGACAAACACACGCACATGTCTTTATCTGCATACGTGCAATTGAGATTATTTGATCAATTATTATCGACATATGTTGCTTTTGTGGATGGAGTATATTGCCAGTTGTAGCAACAAAGATTTTTAAAATTAAGAAAAATAAGAACTATCATTTCTGTTTGGTTCTCTTTATGAAAATATTGATAACTAAATAGGCATAGTTCATGGGTTACTTGTGTTAACTTGCGACTGATTAAACATGAATAGAATAACCTTGCTGTTGCGTAGGTCATTTTACCATAATATTGAGGAATATCGAATTGTTTTCTTTTCCTTTAGCATGACACCATTTATTAATATAAATTATGCAGCTAATATTACATTAACGTTTTTCGGACAAATGAAAGGACATGACACGTGCTAATCCCGTTACCAATTATTCAGTTTATTACTAGCCGGTATTCTAGATCAGTGTCTACTATTTGAGGTCCACTAGTTTAAGCGCCCATATAACCCCTTATAACATTTTATTTTTTTGGAATTTTCAGAAAATGTCGGCGAATTTGTGTTCTACACCCGGAAATTCATACTATTATGCAAAAAAAAATTAAAGATTTTTGTGTATGGTTTAAGGGCTATTTAGATGCTATTTTTAGTGCATCTCACGACCACCTGGTACCTTCTTTTCTTTGTCACTGGTGTATTGATGTTTTTCAATATCTTTCGGTGGAGATGGAGTATATGTAATCTGGAAAGGTTCAGATTACATATAGTCCATCTCTACCTATCTTTCTCCCTCTAAACATTTAATGGTCCATTGCTGGGATTTAACAAAAAAAACCTCAGATTTTAAAGAACATTAAAAAATTTAAAAAAATTTCATGATCGTATGAGATTTTAAAGAACATTAAAAAATTTTTAAAAATTTCATGATCGTATGAACAAGTTAAATAACCTCTAAATCATACACAAACAAATGTTTTTGGTTTTTGCATAATCGTATGACTTCCCATGTGTCGAACACAAATTTGAAACTTAGAAAAACGCCAAAAGAATTTCTGTTTCTTTTGGCATTTTTCTAAGTTTCAAAACAATGAGGGAAGCATTAAAAAAATGTTTTTCTCAAAACCATCACTTTCAAACATCTGTCGGTACTCACGAAGAAGAGTGGACCCGCGCTAGTCATTAAGAAAAGTGAAAATAGATGTTTTAGTATGTTCTGAAAACATTCATCTCCGGTTTTCCCATATTTTCTTCTCCACAGAAACTCATCTAGATGGGATTCAATCATATTTGTACTCCCATCATACTCTTAAATCTGGGTTTATATAATTCAACACTTTCCTTTTAGAAATGAATATGTAGCATCAAAACTCTGAATGTATGACAAAATATCATAAAACATTATAAATAACAATAAATCGAATTATACCCAAATGAATAACATTTTATTTCAAAATTGTTTTATTTTCATGTTTTTAATGGCTAACGTGGGTCCACTCTTCATGAGTAACCATCTGTCTACCCATCGTGCGTTCAAAAAACTCTCTTGCCCTTTCTGCATTTCCTGCATGCAAAATAAGATTTTTTTGTGAGGTGAGGTGAGGGGAGTTATCACTAATTTTTCTGGTAATCTTTGCCGCCTCGTAACTGCTTTCATTATGTTTGGCGGGCCGTTCTTCTTTTTTTTTTTTTTTATATATAAGACCCTCTGCACTACAAGACTAATGTTTGGTTGGGGAAGGCATGACCACTTTTGTGCATTAAAATAACAGGCAATCCTTCGGTATTGGTAGACCATGTCATTCACTCTTTTTTTTACTTAGCCTCTTTATGCCAGAAGGGGACATGGGTGAATATCGTCTACTAATACCGAAGGATTGCCAAATAACAATTTCTAAACATCGCCCATAAACAGAACAATATGTATACTTAAAAACATTTGAAGAGAACCATATTAAGGAATAAGAACCGTGATAAGGTATGTTCTTACTACAAAAGTTGTTGACTACTGTGTGAGGGATATTGTGGCGGAATGGGATTTACTGGACGTGGTGCACCATATTATCGTTCACTAGCTGTATAGCCCGGCGCTGCCCGGGATTAAGCTAGGATTATTAAGTGATCAAGTGCTTTATTTCAAACCAAAATAAGTAACATCCACATCAGATTTGACCGAAATCCGTTGAAATTGGTTTGGCTGAAAATGGTTTGCTGGCAATTTGATTGGGAAATCCCATAAGGAATCAGTTTATTGGTTATTTCCACTCATTGACTGTTTTTTTAAATGTTGCATTAGAGATCTGCATAGGAGAAGGTTGATCTGAAGGTTTGCATTGGGGATCTGGATTGGAGTAACTTAGGAAAACTTACCAACAGCCTTAACCCAAAAATAAGGGACCTGTCCCTTCTAGGTTAACTCTAACCCTAAACCCTAACCCTGACCCTAAAACCGTAACCCTAACAACAACCCTAATCCTAATCCTAACACTAACCCTAACCGTAACACCCTAGTGGAAATCGTGCGGGTGTTAATCTGAAAAATTACCAAACCCTTTCTGTGGTTCGAAAAATGGGTTGGTGGGGGGGGACTGACAAATTGTTACATACCTTTTTGTTTCATAGTTGTTGTGAAATATAAACAAAACTCTTTCGTTCCCAAAGTAGTATATGTGCGTGAGAGGGGGAGAAAGATGAACGATTTAAAATAAATAAATGATTTAAAATAAATATATTTTAATTATTGTGTGAGAAAGGTTATATAATCTCATTATAGAATATAGTGTCTTTCAAAAACATCTTATATTTTAAACTATATCTCATGTTTAAGAAGAAAAAAATGCATTTTACATTTTCACTTTTTCGTTCTTTTTTTCCTTTGTTAGACAATGGCAAACAAACTCTTGGTTAGAGAAATTTTTTTTCCTTAGCCGCTTTGTGTCTCCCTTTCCCACATTTTGTTGCCATTTTTTTGTTAGACTCTAGCAAACACTCTGTATCTCCCCTTGTCACAAACACACTATTTCTTTCTCTCTCTCTCTCTCCTTCACGTGCGTACGCACAGATTTGACTTCACCATGTCAACAAATTTCAAAATTGGTAAAAGTTTATCGATTTTTACAGCTATACACAGGTGCTTCTGAGAGAAAAAGTTGACGAAAACGCAGGTAGGGTCATGAACAATGTCCTCCTAAAATTGGGGCGACATGCGTGTTAATTTGTGGACGTGCATAAATTATATTCACGTACACACACACATCTCTGCTTTTAAATATATTATCGTTCATTATCTCCATTATCTCTTTTGCTGACAGATTTGTGAAACAAATGATTTCAAATCCATTGCAGTAATTTTGGATCTGTGGTCAAAACATAGTGATGGGTTGGTAGAAATTGTATTTTGTTATGATCCTTGATGTTCTAAAGTTAGCTTTGCTTTACATTCTTAGCTGAAGCTTTATTCTTTTACTTCAGTTCACTTAACTTTTGGGAATTGGTAGTAGATCTGAAAAAGTTATTCATGATAGCGTAGTGCCTTAGCCGTATTCAAACATCACAATTTGGATTTCTCTTACTCCAGCTGCTGTAGCAAACTCATTGAGTTTCTTGAGGACATCTCCTGATGGTAGCTCATGTGTGCATGTATCTTGACTTTGCTAAAACCTTCAATTCTGTGCCACGCAAATGACTCCTATCAAAACTTTGTGCAACAGGTGTGAAAGATAATCTCTATAACTGGTTGAAGCCCTTCGTTTTTGGTCGAAAAGCGGTAGTCAGGGTTCTAGGACGTATGAGATAACATCTGAGGTACCACAGAGATCCATTCTTGAGCCCATTGTTTGATGCATATATTAATGACATGGACGCCAACTTGAATGTTACAATATTGAAATATGCAGATGACACCATGTCGTACCTTGAGATAAATAGAACAGATCCTATATGCTATAGATTTTTCCAGCAATTAGACCTGGACATAATGCAGTAATGGATTACTGACTAGAAACTCAAGCTAGCTGTGGACAAGTGTGTTGTCATGCATTTTGAGAGGAAAAACTCAGCCTTTTTCGAGCGAGATTGTTGCCAGTGCCCCTGGACTGGCTCTTGTGCGGGTGGCACATAAAATACACCATTTTGAGTGTGGCCATTGCCAGTACCGCCTGACTGGCCTTCGTGCGGGTGACACGTAAAAGCACCAACTACACTCTCTGAGTGGTTGGCGTTAGGAAGGGCATCCAGCTGTAGAAACTCTGCCAAATCAGATTGGAGCCTGGTGTAGCCGTCTGGTTTCACCAGTCCTCAGTCAAATCGTCCAACCCATGCTAGCATGGAAAGCAGACGTTAAACTATCATGATGATGATGATTTACATAGTTCCTCAGCAACACCAATCATAAGAAGTCTGTTAGTAAATGTGACCTGGGTATTATTGTCAACAGTGATCTGCGTTGGACAAACCACATCTCTAAAGTTGTCAAGAAGGCCTAGGGTGTCTTAGCATCATTCAGTAAGGCCTTTGTCATTCATGTACTGTTTGATTCCAATTCTTCTAAACCTGTTTGGGCTATTTGTTCAAAAGACTGGGAGATTATTACCTCATTTTGGAATCAAGTAGATGTTAGCAACAGAAAGGGCATCTGGTTATAGAAAACCCTGTCCCAGCATGTTCTCATCTGACCCATGCAAGCATAGAAAAATAGATGTTTAAACAATGATGACATGTTCAATTTGTGTTGGTGTTTGTCTTGTCCCTATATGTTTTAATAATTGACATTATTTAAAAAATAATTCTCTTTGTTTTTTGTCCTGTAATTTAGCAATAATTGCAATACCTCGTAATTTTCTTCAGTCTGGATGCTGAAAAGTTACTCTTAAAGGTGGCGAGCTGGCAGACTTGTTTATATGCCAAACAAAATGCTTGGTTGTATTTCGTCTGTCTTCTATGTTCTGAGTTCAAATTCTTTTGAGGTTGACTTTGCCTTTCATCTGTGGTTGATGCCAAAATTTGAAATCAATATTTAGAAATTGATGGCAAATGAAGTTAATTAAAAATGCTTTTCTTTTTTTATCATTTTCTAAACACAGGTGCAAGCACAAATATGGTGCTTAAGAAGTTCATTGATGAAGTGACTATTGGTGTCAGTATGATTGACTAAAACTCTGGAAGGCAGTACTACAGCATATACCAATGATAGAAACCACTGAAAGTATAACTTATAATAGGTATGTTAGCCATATTTTTAGAAATAAGTTTATTTTATTTTGTATTGGAGGGCCTTGGATTAGCAGAGTTTTTAAAGCATTGGATAAAGTACATAGAAATATTTACTTTACATTTTGGGTTTAAATCAATCATGCCTAAGTGAACTTTACCTTTCTTGCTCAGTATAAAGTACCAGTCAAGTGTATCAACTACCCCTTCTCCTCAAATAGTGACCTTGCACAAATGTTAGAAATCAATATCATTCTCAAGTTGGTTACTGATGTGCCTTTAATGTTTATATTTTGAATTCAAGCTATTGAAGTTTCTATGTAGCCTTTTGAACTACTGGAAATAGCAGCCAAATTTTCTTCCACTCACATCCTATTATCTTATAAAGGAAGGACTTTCTGAATAATGTAGTGTTGAGAAAAAAACTTAATAACCAGCTGCATGTTGAGACTAAACAAAGCTATTCAGAATTTTAAATAAATAGCATTGAAAAATTACTTTGATTCAAGGTGGTTTGTAAACATTTACTGTCAATATCACTAGATGTTTACAAGCTTACTAGATTTTGTAGTTGACACATCTATAATTCAAGGAATTATGGGGCTATATGCAATGGTTCTGGATTCTTTGTGCTTGGTAAACTTCCAGAAGTAGTATACTCTCATGTATTTGTTAGTTTTCTGCCGAGTATGTTATTCATATTTTCACCATTAGCTGATTTTAGAATTTTTAATTGAATGAATTGACCCTAGGACTTATTCTTTGTAAGCCTGGTACTTATTCTATCAGTCACTTTTGCTGAACTGCTAAGTTACGGGGACGTAAGCACACCAACACCAGTTATCAAGCGGTGATGGAAGGACAAACAAAGACATACACACATATGATGGGCTTCTTTCAGTTTCCGTCTACCAAATCCACTCACAAGGCTTTGGTTGGCTTGAGGCTATAGTAGACACTTGCCCAAGGTGCTACACAGTAGGACTGAACCTGGGACCATTTGGTTGGGAAGCAAGCTTCTTACCACACAATCACTCCCAGGCATGACTGTGAAGCTTGCTTTACAACCACATGGTTTCATGTTCAATTCCACTGCAGGTCAACCAATGTCTTGTGAGTGAATTTGATAGATGGAAATTGTGTGGAAGCCTGTAGTGTGTGTCCCTGTCCAGTTTTCTTCAGGGTAACTAAGCAGTTACATGATGCTGGAGGTCATAGATTTCTCTTGGGTCTTGGTGGACATGAACTGCTTTCTCCTCATCATGAAAGAATCTACCATCACACCACTTTGAGCTGCTTGGCAATGGCTTTCATTAACCACTGGGGTTGTCGTTGATGATGTCCTCAGCTGTGCTGACAACATATGACCGTGGACTGCCCCTCTAGAGATCTCTAGCTCTTTCCTGATCCTGAACATAAAGGACTTGACTCTTTCCCATCTAGAGATCTCCAGCTCTTTCCTGACCCTGAGCATAAAGGACTTGACTATGTTCAAGGAGCTGGTAATCTTCAGTTTGTTGTGGTTGGTTTGCCTTTTCCTTTCCTATGTTAGATTGGAATCTGCCATGTTGATGTTGATAAATCTGAAAGAGGAGAAAGTTAAAAAAAATTGGTACATACCAACTAACATGTTAATTTATTTTCCATTTTTAGCTTGCTAAAGTTTTTTACAAATAACCCACACACTATAATCTTTTCTTTTGTTCTTTTGAACTCTACCATTTTGAAGCTATTTTTTGTTTCCAATTCTTTTTGTATGCAATAATCATTAAAGAGAGTTCATTAAATTCACAGTAACTAGGACACACAGTACATATAATTTAAATTATAAGTGTAAAGTAATCTAAAAAAATATCGCGTAACAAAATATAATTAATTAAAATATTGTTTCTGTTAACTGTTATATTTGTCTATCAAATACATATGCAGCCTTTTTTTTAAAAACATATATAGATTCATATTTATACATATTTGTTTTGAATATGCATTCCTTTATATATTCTTTTTATTAATAACAATAATCTGTTCTCTTTCATTTCAAGTATTTAATTTAAACAAAAGTCTAGGTTAACATGTAATTTTCCTATAACATTGTTATTGACAAGTTAAGTTAGTTTTTTGACCTGAACTTGTGAATTGACACATATTTTGACAAACATTTCTGCCAGTAAAGTTCACCTAAATGTATGCAATACATAGTGTTGAAAGAACAATAATATTTAGTTTAGTTACCTCTATTCAAATTTATTGGTGTTTCAGTTTTTTGTTTTTTTTTGTATCTCTTCATTTTGTTGGTATGTTTGAAATAAATACCATTAATAATGTGGCGCTGTCAGTCAACGATTCAACTTTTGTTTTAATTTGTATGAAGAAGTACACTGGACTCTTGCAATTTTTACTCTTTTCAAACACACACACACACACACACACAAATACTGTCATTGCTACAAATGTCAAAATGTTAAGTAAGTTTGGAGATAATTGTTCCTGAGTTAGTGTGGTTGAAGCAGCAGTCAAAAAGTTGGCAGCTGGTCATTGTGTTACAGTCACCAATCATTCATTAGCTTGGTGTTGTTAGCTGCTGCTCTGCTACTGACTCCTGTATCTGGTCTGATAATACCTGCACTTCACATACTAAATGCTAGGCTCTCTCTCAATGCTTTCTGTGTTGCATTCTGTAGCTCCCTGTCACATAGTCATGGTGTGTCAAATTTATGCTGATTGATAGGCTCAGGACATGCACCAAAAGATGAAATCATCACTGGAGCCTATTCCATGTGAGGTTGTGATTGTTTAAATTTTATTGATCATGTGGGCTATATTTCAGTGAATCATGACATCAGGTGATAGCTGAATATTTCTGCTACAACTTTAATGAAGGGAAGACTGGTGTAATGTGTTCCAGACAGAAGTTATTTCATTTAATAAAATGTTTTTAGCTGTTATTCATATTTTTATTATCTTCATACTGGCTTGGGTTGGCTAGATCTGCAATAAATTTTGTTAATGCAGCTTAATCTTACATCATTTATTCTTAGAACTGACTTAACAACTATTATTTGAGGTATTGCTTTTTATAACTTAACAGAAGCAGGGCAGCACTTTTTTTTTTACAAGGGTCTTTGAATAATCCTCAGGTGCTTGTAACTGCACTCCTCTAAATTTAGTGGTTTTGAAAACTTCAGATGTTTTTTTTACAAAATTTCACATTCTAGTGGTTGGTCTCTCTGATGGTTGCCAAGTTATGATCTGATACGATATATAATAATCATGATTTAATGTCCAGCTTCCATACTGGCATGGGTTAGATGGTTTGACAGGATCCAGTCAGTCAGAAGACTGTGTCAAGTTCCAGTATTTGCTTCTCATAATTTCTATGGCTAGATGCCCTTCCTAGAGTCATGCATTGGTGTAGCTGTGTTTGCTTTTCAATCATATGGTTTTGGGTTTGGTCCTACTATGCAGCACTTTAAGCAAGTCTCCTGCTATAACTCTGGGCAAACAAAAGCCTAGTAAATGGGTTTGCATAATGAAAACTGAAAGAAGTTTGTCATATATATATATATATATATATATGTATGTGTGTGTGTTTGTTTGCATTTACGCTTCCCTGATGAGTTAGAGTTGGATCAGAGCTGTCGGAGGAGTTAGCAGTGAAAGTTGGTGCACACCAGGGATCTGTGTTGTCACCGTTGTTGTTGGCAATAGTGATTGACGTGGTGATGGAAAGTGCTAGAGAAGGATTGATAATGGAGATATTGTTTGCAGATGATCTCATTCTGATGAGTGAGATGATGGAGGGATTGAGGGAGAAGTTTTGGAAATGGAAGATGTTTGAAAGCAAGGGTTTGAAGGTAAACCTTGGGAAGACAAAGGTGATGGTGAGCAGGGTAGAAGGAGAAGTGTTAGTAAGGTAGATCCATGTGGTGTGTGTGGGAGGAAGGTAATGGCAACTGCAGTGTTGTGTGGAAAATGTGGGAAATGGATTCATGGTAGATTTAGGAAAATGAAGGTGACCCTAAGACTGGCAAGAGTTTTTATTTGTGGAAGATGTGAGAAAGGAGCTGGAGGGCTGGTGGAACCAGTGAGAGGGTTTTGTTATTTGGGAGATAGGGTGGATGTGAAGCAGTTGTGACAGCAAGAGTGAGACTTGGCTGGGTGAAGTTAAGAGAATGTGGAGCGTTATTATATGGGAAAAGGTTCGCTTTGAAGATGAAAGGAAAGGTTTATTGGAGCTGCATGAGATCTGCACTGCTGTATGGAAGTGAGACCTGGTGTCTGAGGGGAAGCAAAATGGCAATTTTGAGAAGGACCAAGAGAGCAATGTGTGGTGTGAAACTATTGGATAAAAGGAGGACTGAGGACTTAATGGGGATGATGGAGTTGGAGGAATCGGTGGAACAGCTGGCAAGGGCAAATGGAGTGCGGTGGTATGGACATGTGTTGAGGGGGGATGAGAATCATGCTCTGAGGAGAGCGCTTGAGTTTAAGGTGAATAGATCATGAAAGCGAGGTTGACCAAAGAAAACATGGAGGAGGACATTGGAAAGATTGGCTTGAGGAGAAAGGACACCCAAAACCGGATGAGATAGTGTGAGAGCAGTTGCTGTAAGAGTGAGGTAGGTCTGGCCACCCCCATTAACGGGGACAAACCCAGATTTAAAATATTGGACATTGGTCAATTTTAGTCAAAGCTATGACTTTAAATCTGTCCAGAGTTACTTCTTTGGTTTTTTCCCATTGATAACAGTTAAAGAGCTAGAAACACAGCATCTGGAAATCTGAAAGGCAGCAGCACTGGACAGATATGATGTTTTTACATCTTTTTACTAAAAGAGAATTTTTTCTCCAAGAAAATGGCAGTGAGTTTGCCTTTAGGTTACTGAAAATACTTCTAAAGTTAACCTTTTTTTAAATTTTTTTGACAGTTTTCAATGTTATTAGGAATAGTTTAATTGAACTTTTTTTTTTCCTCTATAAATTTCAGAATAAATGCATTCTGCTGTCGATACCATTGTTTTGGAAATGTTTAAGTATGTTTTCTATGGTACATATTGTTTGCATCCTTGTTTGTATAATACTGATACGTAAGTATATTTTTGTAGTAGTTTTTTTTGTAAAATTTTTTTCTAATTTAAAAAATCTTGTTTATGAAAATGGTGAGGAAACATGGACTGAAAGATTTTAGGAATTAAAATGAATAGTTTCAATCCTAACTTAACAATATTTATAATGTACTTTTAATCTTAGCTTCCATTTATATTTTCTTTGTTTATTTGTAGAGACTTGTATGCTTGGATGGAATTTTATAAACTATTTAAATATTGAATGAATGAGAATTTTCTAGACATTGACATTGAAAGCACAAATAACATGTAAGCTTAACTGTGTGTGGATATCAATAATAGCATGGCACTTGGTTTTGAGGTTTTTCCTGTGTGGTAAGTAGCTTGCTTACCAACCACATGGTCCCAGGTTCAGTCCCACTGTGTGGCACCTTGGGCAAGTGTCATCTACTATAGCCTTGGGCCGACCAAAGCCTTGTGAGTGGATTTGGTAGACGGAAACTGAAAGAAGCCTGTCATATAAATGTATATATATATATGTTTGTATGTCTGTGTTTGTCCTCCAACATCGCTTGACAACCGATGCTGGTGTGTTTATGTCCCCGTAACTTAGCGGTTCGGCAAAAGAGACCGATAGAATAAGTACTAAGCTTATAAGGAAAAAGTCCTGGGGTCGATTTGCTCGACTAAAGGTGGTGCTCCCGCATGGCCACAGTCAAAAGACTGAAACGAGTAAAAGAGATATAAATGACTTTTTAGCTTTTGTATCATTTACACAATGAAAGTATCTGAATTAGGCTACTAAGCCATTTAAACCAAAAGTCTCCAAGTAAAATCTTTGTTAGGTTAAGAATTTTTAGTCTTACATGATATACAAAATTAGTAATTATATGTTCCAAAACAAGTCTATTATAAAGTATTTTTCTACATAACAAAAATCAATAACTTTCTCAAAGTGAGGCACATGTTTGTGCATTTTTGTTTGTGACAGATGGGAGAGTGAAGAGGCAGTAAAGATAGTTTTTCACTGTTCATATAAAATGTAAATTTTCAGTTAATTGTTTTCACATATGGAACCTTGTGTTAATTATATTTCAGAACTTTCAATTTGTTATAAATTAGTTTTAAAATCTTCAAGTGAAAAACTGCCAACAGATCAGTTCCAAAATTTTCAAGTAAAATACCATCAAAAGAGAAGTTTGTCAGTTATAAAGTCGTCATCATCTGAGAAACAAACACCATATAGAACACTCCTTCAGCATCCAAGAGTGATTAAAGCATGTGAAGGGTTTCGTGCAGCAAGATCTCAAAAATACAAAGGCAAGTTTTATTTTCTCTAAAATTTCTGTTTATCAAAATGAAGTCAAACTATGTATGGCACTACTCATTTGCATAATGGTTGGAATTTCATGGTTTGATATAATTACTAGGGTAACATGTACATATATTTATGTGTATGTAAGTATCATTGTCATCATTGATTCCATTATTGCTCAATAAACTTGAAACCACAAATTTTACGATCACAAGTCAGCTGCCTTAACCACTGGGCCATTGTGCCTCCACACACATACATATTGTGTGGTAAGTAACTTGCTTGCCAACCACATGGTTCCAGGTTCAGTCCTACTGCATGGCACCTTGGGCAAGTGTCTTCTACTATAGCCTTAGGCCAACCAAAGCTTTGTGAATGGATTTGGTAGACGGAAACTGAAAGAAGCCCGTCATATATATATGTTTGTGTGTCTGTGTTTGTTGGTGTGTTTACATCTCCATAATTTAGCAAAAGAGAACGATAGAATAAGTACT